>NW_017296901.1:35786-52162 GCF_001594075.2 Trachymyrmex cornetzi
AAAGAGAGAGAGAGAGAAGAAAGTTTGAAGATATTTTTAGAAACTAACTAATAAAATTAGGACAAAAGAGAGTAGAACGTAGATATTGGAGCGCAATAAAATTTATGGTGTAATTTTTTAGTATTTAGACCTTATATGTATTATTCGAATGTTTTTATTCTTTTTGGACCTATGATCAGCGATATAATGCTTTTCTAAAAATATGACGTATCCCTCATTCCAACATAGGCAGCTAGCTACTAATGGATTGAAAAGTTCAATGTGAGGTGCAAGAATTTTGTCGTGAATGTGATAAGAAAGAAATAAAAGGAAGAGAAACGTGTCAACAATTAACAGAAAAACCGTATTCACAAGAAATATTTGAAATAAAGTCACGCAGATTATTTAAAATAAAAGTCAGTAGTTATAATATGAAATAAAACATGTTAATCGCGCGTGACAAGACAAAAGTGAGACCGACCAGTTTTTAGAAATTAAGTATTTTTTAAATTAAACTCAAGTAGCAATATAAAATTTTCTGTTTGAGCTGTATATAAACACTTGATTTTTGTAAACATTTAATTTGTAAATGAAAACTTTGATCTTGTATTATTGATTTGAGGTTCTACTACAACCTTTGTATCATTATTTAAAAAATCATTCAATAATATAATAATTTTTGAAAACAGCAATTATTGCCAAAGAACTAATTAACAAGGTTTCTTTTTTAATTATAAATTTCTTTAAATCATATTTGTCCCTGTTTTTCAAAATTTCATTTACGGTTTAAGTTTATATTATTCCTGATTAATATATAATCGACTAGCAGATTGTTTACGATAAAGTATTTGTATCTATTTTTCTACAAAAATTTTCTACATAATACAAAGCAACAGTAATCGTTACATTGTCGATAATTAAAGATACTCCTGTTTATTATGTTAAAGTAATGATCCCGTGGGAGCTGCGGAATATTCTTCCGTCTTACCGAGACTCTTGTAATCCCTTCTGCAATCCTTTTGTGTCCACAGCGAAGCGACTTTCACTTTTCTTACGTCGACGATGCGTCTAACCAAGCGACGGCGATTCTTTATCCATGCAAGAAAGGAGGAGCACGCGGTAGAATTTACGTAGCACTTAATCCTGCCGCTTAGAAGGCCTCGGCAAAATCACCCCTACTTCACATCCTCGGGTACTTCCGTTCCTCTGCTCCTTTATACTTGCTCTTTCGCCACTCATCATCCTTGCTTCGCATTCGAGCACCTTCGCTCGCGTTTTTCATTAGCTGCCGAGAGCAGCGATATCCCTGCAAGATCTATCTTATCAGTGTATATCATTTTTTCCCCATCATTTCTTTATTCCATGCATTCCTTTGCACATTGTCAAAAATTAATCAAAACTTACAATTAGTAAAGAAAATCTTCGAGATAACTAAACAGATATTTTCACATATAGATAAACAGAATTGTGCAAATATAGATGCAATTCTAGGTTTCAAAATTACTAATCTCTAAAATCGGTTTGTAATACAAGCAACGTTTATATCTTTCTCTCATTATCATGAAATGTGATTTTAAAAAATTCACTTAATTTTAAAATATCATTTTTTAAATCGATATTATTATGCATGATATAAACATCTGTGCCTTTCTATGCAGAAAAATAGAAATCAATAAAGTCGCAATAATATTGCAAATTAAAACGTTAATCCATTTGATGCAATATATTCCGCGTTTTGTACACGGCATGGTAATTATTAAATCAAATATTTATCACGTTTTCACATAATAGGTGACTCATTGTCAGCAACGTTGATTACACATTTGATTTATATTCGAATCATCTAAATAGAAAATTATTCTACCGATTGAACGTTCTCGGTCACTCGGCGCTTCGAGAGTATCGCGCGAGAAGGTTCCGCGAAAAGGTTTCGCGAATCAGCTGCGAAGCCAATCCTTTAATCGTCAGTACTAAAATATTATAAGGCGCGTAATCGGCCGCGATCGCGCCGAAATCCGTCGGCTAATCTCTTCACCGTAAAAGCGGTTTTATGTACCTATCTACCGGGAAGCTCGGCTCGGCCGTTACGGTGGGTGCTTCGCTCTCGTTGCTTTCCGAGATTTTAATGGCAGTCACATGGCAGAGCCAATGGCAGAGCGAGCGAGCGAGCCGGCCGGTACGAGTGTACACATTATTCCGTCGTCAGAGACAACAGAAACGTTAATCTCGGTCGCCAATTATCGGTTTTAGGCGGCACTCTTCGTTGTCTTTCGCCAGGCGCGGCGCGGCGCGGCGCGACGCTAAAAACCGCCCAGGCTCGCTTGCTCGCTCGTTTGCTCGAAAGAATGATTAAACGCGGTTCGATTCATCGATTATCGGCTTTACGCCCCGAAGGGAAATCGCTTCGCCTAGTATGCCCCTATATACCCGTCCCCGATTTATATCACGGACTTCAACGAGATGTCCCAAATCCACCGATCTCAATTTCTGATTCCTTGACCAAGCTGCAGTTTTAATGAAGATCTAATGTTGAATATTAAGAGATTGCAGCAATGCAATCTCTTGCGAATACTGTTATTTTTACTTCGTAAAATCCATCATCCTGACTTTACGAATTCTATTTTAATGACACGGAAAAAAAGAGTTTTATTAAAGTATCTTAGAAAAATTTAGATACAAATTTAGTTAGATACAAATTGGAAAATCGTTTTTTTTTCTTGATCAAAATAATTGTCGAAACTTTTTACAGCATTGCTCATTATACTTAATCCTTACCGTACAAGATACAATTTGGTGTTTTATCCATACAAACTGGTGGTTACTAGATCCGTTCGTTTTTTTTATCTATTCAGAATGATTAAAAAAAAATCTCTAAAAATTCACCAACATATGTTTTCAACTTTCTAGAATAAATGTTGGAACTTCATTTTGGAAAATAATAAAATGTAGTATATAATTTATAATTACCGAAAGACTCAAAGAAACTTGTACAAACAGGAATCGCTTGATCACTAGTTGATCCATACTTGTAAGGTAAGAGTTAAGATTCTTTCACAATTATTTTGATGATCCAATAAAATTATTTGAAGATCTGGATCTAACCAAATTTTTAAATACTTCAAAATTGTTTTTTCCGTGTAAATTTATTTATTTAGTAATGTAACAAATAATTAATTTTACTCTAATCTTCTTCAAATAATTCCTTGGCGATTCTTCGAATTCGTCAAGGAGAGAATCTGTTGTTATAAAATTAAAATTGTGTTTATGAAATTGTTTTAGGTATCTGTGATGTGAAATTATATTTAGGTTAAGATGTTCATCGTAATATTTCTTCATTCGTCGCAATATGAAGAGCAATTAATACTTTACTGCAGTTTCATATAAATGTATTATGCAGTTTATTTAACGGTGCGACGTATTGTGATTTGAATGACATGCGACTCACCGAGTACCATATATAGCATCAAAGTGACGAAGGCCGGTGGCTCGTGATTACGTGGGACAAATCAGTGGATTATCCGAGAGCTCAGTTTCGCGTAGGAGCAGGGAATAGGATACCGGGGTAGTTTCCATTTCGGCCGAGAAAGTAACAATTCGGGACGAGGAAACAGTTTGAGAGTGACGATTCTCCATCTGTTCCACTAAAGGACAGGGAATCGTGGGCGAGTCAAGAATGAAAAAGAGAAAGAAGGCAACGGCGTGTACGAACGGGAGAGAAAAATAGCAACATGGCGCGCGGGTGAAAGAGAGAAACGGAGAACGACGACGGGGGCGGATAAGGAAAGATCGTGAAAGGGAAGTAATGCGACGGAAACGACAAGAGAAAACGAGAAAGACGGAGGAAAGGAAAGAGAGTGAAAGGGGTGTGGGCATTGCATCGGGAAAAATAAAGGAAAGTAGCATCGGTAATCCAGAGCGCGGCTCGGGTCTTACCGAGGCTTCCACGGATGTTTATTGAGTCGGTACGCGCACGCGCTACATGCAACACTATCATCTCATCTCATCCGGTCTCGTCTCATCGCTCGTGTATTCCCCTGTGGTCCTTTCTTCTCTCTCTCTCTCTCTCTCTCCTCGTTTCTGCTTATTTGCCCTTTCGTCCTCTCTCGCTCTTTATTCTTGATTTTACTTCCATCACATTTTTCCACCTTTTTTCGCTATCCTGTACTCTTTCTTTCGCTCGCCACCTTATCCCGCATCTTCGCGATGTCCATTCAATTCTGTCTCATCTACTCGAGGAGTTACCCTGCAGGCTCTCCCATCGCCCTATTTTCCCTGGGCTACCAAAACTCTTTTATTCATTTCTAACTCAACAAACCAACTGATTTCCCTCGGTTTCAGTGACACGCCTTATTTTTTATCCGATACATTTTCAGAGGTTCGAAAATGATACGTATACTTGATACAATCGAGTCATACTTCTTTTATATAATTGAATTTTGTACTATATTCCTGAAATTGAATATTTAATTTGTTCTTTAATAATTTGGTAATTTGTGGTAACGGAAAAATTATTAATTCCATTTTTCAATCAAAGTTTTAATCACCCTAAGCTATCGATATTTTTGTGAATGTATGCTAGACTATTTATGAATGATTGTTATTTTTTTATCGATCTTCGGCTAAAGTACGAAAATAAAATTGTTATAGACTTTAATATACTGAACAATTGATTATTATTAATGATGATTATTATCTATGACAATTTTCCTGAAATGAATTTTCTTGATATTAAAGACGGATGAGATACTTCAATATCATAACTTATTTCCGCGTTAGAATTATGCCGATTGAACTCGCAGAGTTCAACAAGATCGTGGCTGCATGCAAAGTACGAGCAAGAGATGCGGCAATAGAGATGAGCCTCGCGTGTATACGAAGGTCCAGGCATACGCGTCGCACGAATCAGATAAATTTCGAGTGAAACACGCACGCGTGTGGTCCCCTCGAAAGGGTTGTTTGCACGCTGATAACTAGCGCATACGATATGAGATTATTGTAAAGATAGGAAACCGTATATAACGTACAGTTGTAACCTACGCCAAATCAACATAGATAGAAGAACGACGAGAATCACCGCGTTTTTCGCACCGCTTCAATTACGTTGGCGCGTGTTTACGCAGCACTTATAGCACGTCGTTTTCTACGCGTCTTCATTTGTTGGGAAGTCTTATTAACTTTACTATTAATAGGATATCACTGATATGTATAATATGTATATATGTGCATTATCATATTTGCTACAATTTAATTAATTTGCATTAAATATGAGGTATCTCTATATATATTTTTGGTCTTATTTAAAAATAATCAAAATGTTTTTCAATATTTTTAACATCTCTGCCTGATTTCTTTTTGAAAATGAATCTATCAGCATATAATTTATATTATACAGATATATTTATCACAATATTTTTGTTATAATTTTTCTATTTTTTGTGTTGCTTTATTTCAAATAAAAATCGAGTCACATTTATGAACGCAAACTGGAGTTGCAGTAAAAATTTACAAAGAGTATTTTTGTGATACTTTTGAAGAAATCAAAATTAAGTTTGGATTACCTGAAAATTTATATTTTCTTTCTTTTTTTAATGCACTGAATAAAAGAGTTGTACGAATAGTTCTTGTATGCATCTTTTATACAACGCACGTAATCTTATCAGAAATCATTTTCCAACGCTTGCAATCTTATATCAAAGTAAGAAATCCGACATTATACCGTTTAGGCAATAAACGTTGCCTTAGATAGTATATTCACGACTGAATCTAAAATCTTAGAAGTTCGTTTACTTTTGCCAATTTCGCAGAATGAAAAAGAATTCGCGCGCGTGCGCGATAGCTTTGTTTGCCACTCGTAATTCAGCTGTGGGCGTATCCGTTAATTTGTCCATCTTCTCGTTTATTAATGTCAAAGCGAAGGAAAGGCTGAATAAAATTAGAAATAATTAACGAAGTTAACTCCTTCTCTCTTTCCTCTTCGCGCGAACGTAGGCCGGGTGAATCGGGAGGGAGGTTTAAAAGCCACCTGTAACCGTTATTACTTTTTCGCCTTCTCGGATCGTTCGCCACGCACGTACCGGCAAACGACGCCCTCGTTGTCGCCGTAAACGCGACATATTTCTTTTTCTTCGTTTTAACATAGAATTACTCTTTCGCTGTTCCCCATCGTGATACACCACGCGCACGCGTGAGTGAGGCACGCGGCGATCAATCTCGAATCTCTCGAAATACCTTGCGAGGAAACAGGCTCACGTTAACATTCGTTGACATTGACGTGAGAGACGTCGACAATGCAGCAACGATAATTAATCCAATCAAGCTTTGATAACAGATATTGGTATGACTTGACCAAGAAAACATGTGTACATAATTATGATTTTGTAATACAATCATAGTACAAAATTGTGCAACTAGAAATAATTGTTTTTTTATATATTTGAAAAGTACACACACACAACATTGCAGCTATTATTTTTTATATATCTTTTCTTGTCAGTTATTATCCTATTCGTTACTTTCGACTTTTGCTAGAAGATACGGTGCAAGTCGTCGCTTCTTTCCACGTGCGACAGACAGACAGACACTCGTTTTTTACTTAATTGTGAAAATCCAAATGGTAGACCATTCTCGGCTTTCCGAATGCTACGCTCGGTTAATGCACCCCCGTCGCGCTCGGTATAGTCTGGAAAACCGACGACTTTCTTTCCTTTCTCTTTTCTTACTTGCTGTCTGTCCACGACCGTTTTTTCTCTACATTTCTACATCAGAATCTTACCGTTTGCTGGTTTCAGTGTTCACCGACATTGGAGAGAATTAGAAGCGCGAAGAGTGTCGACGACGACGACGACGACGACGACGATGACTACGACGACGGCGACTTGCACTCTTCTCTTTCTACGTCCAATCTCTTCCTTTTCTCTTCTTTCGCCTCCGTTATTCTCCACCTTGGTTCTCCTGCTACTCTATATCGGGGAGCCTCCATTAAATTCATTAGGCCATTAGTGGCTGCAACCCTCCAAGATGGCTTCCGTCGCCTGGCAACGCTCTGCTTCTCCACGCTCACCCTCTCTTTGCTTCTCTCTCTCTCTCCCTCTTTCTAGCTCTCCCTCTGCTTTCTCCCTATCTCTTTCTATTACTCCCTATCTCCTGGGTCTAATCTCTCTCTCCCTCGTTCTGGTCCTCCTGGTCCCTCCTTTCGTCTCTCCCGCACTTTCCCGTGAGTTTCCGCTCACTTTGTGGGGCGGGTGGGTCTTGGCGGATGTAATTAGATTCAACGAGCGAGAAAAGGGAAGGGCGGAGGGTAGTTGCTAGGTTGGAAAAGGTGGTAGCCCAGGAGGTTAGCCTGCTCTCGAGGTACGTTGCTGAAGAGGGCCATTGCCAGAGGATGGCCAAAGGTTTCTCTCTCACGATATCTCGACAACCCTCTTCCTTTTTCTTTACCTGAGCTGACTTCTACAACGAGTTAGTTTTGGCGTACATGTACACTCTTCCGGAATCGTTTGCTCGCGGCTTCACGCTCGCTTCGCGAGTAAATTTTATTATTGCTCTTCCATGAAGTAATTTTACCTTTACTTGATTCTCTCGAACAAATCAAAGAAGATATATTGATCGCGATTTCGTGTTATGTATAAATTCTTAATAGCATGATAATAATAATCGCAAATACTTCTCCTCGTTTTACATGTCTGCAAGTTTTATATGTAGTTTAAATAATTGTATTTTTCGATTTTAAACAATTATAATGTAAACATTGTTTTTTTATATCTATGTCCATTGGATATATATGAATTATTGAAAGTATATTTATGAATTAAATAATATAAAAGAATATTATAATTTCTCACGACACTTTTCTATGCATAGATACATCACCCGTTTATGATTATTCTTACAAATAATTACGCGATTTTATTATTTTTTAAAATATAAATTTCTTTTGGAAATATACATACATGAAACAAGCAAACTTAATTATTATTATATATTTGTGAGTTTTTTGACTGAAAAGTTAAAATTTGACTTGTGGAACGGAAGCTTTCACTTTTGGAATGGCAACTTATTCTCAGAGATTAGGACATAACATAGAGATACTGAGAACAAAGCGATAACATAACTATGGGAAGATTAGCCAAGTCAAGACGACGGTGGACAGTGTTGCATTTCTAAACACAGGAACGCGCTTGTACGAGCGGCTGTTTTCGGGGGTGGCAGAGCAAAGGGGACTCTTAAAATACTCCAAGAGCTTCTAAATCATGAAGGCTTAGTCGCCGTCGTGCGAGCAGGGATTACCTACCTTACTTCAAAGTGCCCTGCAGGTGCAGGCTCTCCGTTTCGAATCCTCTTCCACGACAGAACGTTGAATCATGATGCGTCAGTCGCGCTTAACGACACCGTTTCGTGCGTGCTCGTCGAATGCGCGTTCTTTTTATCTTGACAGTCGCGACCTTTTCTTCTGCGTCGCTACCGAGGGTATTATAGAACTTGCGCTATGGAATTCCGATTTAACACTCGGTATTTATAGTGAAATACGTAATTCGCGAACTAAATCAGATATTTGAAATGATACACATTTTTCTAAATTATTTGCTATCAGATTTGCAATTAAGGATTAACGTAGAATAATCTGAAATAATTTGATCTTCACCAAAGCAATAATTCAATTCGATTTGTTTTTAGGTCAACATAGTTTGTACCTCAGATTTTAAGAGCGTTTGTTCGTTAAGTACAAGCAAATTTAAACGTGCGCTTATTTCCGTGAGATTCGTATCGCAAAGCGCTCCGCTTTTACCGAAGTAACACCGAGTGAGCCAGAATATTCGAAAGCGTGTGGCTAACGATTACCATAAGAATTAAACGCGGGTAGAGAAACACGGAGCCGGTTTTCTCTCCCCGACGAAGCAACGTCATTTCATTTTCGCGGCAAACGAAGCCGAGGAAGAATTCTCCCAATTCTCTAAGCCCCCGCCCTAAGCCCTCAATTTCACTAGAGTAAAAGCTCAACGGGAAGCGTGATAAAATGGCTTCTTATTCCCGCGTTTATATTCAATCTCGACGCCGACGCCGCAGCCACAAAGGGCTCCATTTGAAACACGTTAGTCGATGCCGTATACGCCGGATAGACACACACGCACACAATGGGGTAGGAGAGAATCGCGGTGATGCATTATGTAGTACCTTCGCTGATCCTTATATGCATCTATGCATGGTCTCCGCGACGTACCAACTTTATAGGCGTGCTACAACACTTACTAGCGATCCGAACCGTTAACGTAACCACAAACGCATTTTGACGATGTACTTGTGGTTTGCATAAAAAAAACATTTTTTTATAATCAGAGTGTGCTTTTTTTATTCACAAAGTGAACATTGGTCATAAAATCCTATAAGTAAGATACTACTCGCACTATACCTTCAAAGCGAGATCAAATTGTATTCTTTTATTTATGAAAAAATTAGAAATGTTGTTTGTCACTTAACTCGTGGAGTTTCAGACAAATAAAAAAAGAGATTTTTTATCCTTTTTTAAATTTCATTGTAACGTTTGATTATTTATTGGATGTCTTATAATTATAATTTTTTTCGCTATCAATGTGTTGAAATTTTAATCGTTACGATTGCTATCATTTATTTATACTGCTTGAATTTATTAATGAAAAAGAATCTATTATTTTATACGAATGGGACGTGTCGCATTCATTTCATCACTTGATATGTCGGGTCGTTTGAATTTCGTCCGAGACAAAATGCGAGTACAGTTCGATTTTATGGTAAGCGTTCATACGTAAGTACAACGTTTCGCACTCTGACTGATTGCTATGCGCGAAAACAATCGACGTTAAATGGACCGATCGACATCGGCTTGCAGATGTTATAGTTCTTACGACAAAGCGAAACAATAATTTATTAAAATTCTGATCGACTTAAAACAAATCTTCTGTTACTTCTTAAATGTAACATTAAGATTTAAGAACTTTTAAATAAAAGTTAACAAATATAAGAAAAATTTATACAATAATAAAAAATATTATTAATGTATATACTACATATTATATTTAAATTATGTGTAATAATTAAAAGGACTTTTGAGTCTCAACAAAAATATAATAAAGAAAATTTATTAATTTTAAATATTCACGACACATAAAAAAGTGTTGTGCAAAAACTAAGTTTTACAAATTGAATCACGATTTTATAACAAGTATCAGTTGTCGGAAAAATATGATTTACCGGAATATGAAACACATTATTTTTGCACTAATAAGTTTTTCAGTACAAGAACAGTACAAGCGAAGTCGAAACAACTTTGAAAGTAAGTTGAACTCGAGAACGGTTTACTTGATTCGAGACGACGGTACCACCGGCGATACCTCACGTACCGGCAATAAATAACACCATACCTGAGATCCACTCTATATGGTACATGCGCAATATAGTGTCGTGCAATAGTTTGCATAAAGGACTACAGTACAGAGAAGCGGGAGAAAATGACGTCGCGCAGAAATTACTGCATTTAAAATCCAACATTTTACATCGATCACATTTAAGCATGAGGATCGGCGAAAAGTGTAAATATATCTCAAGTAAAAATAGAGGCAAATTTCTTAAAATGTTGAAAGTAGATATCTCGCGATGATCATTGACGTTGAATGTCATTAATTTTTTTGATCGATGTTGTCAGTTATTCTGGCTGAACCTTACTGACCTTGGCTACGCGAATTGACGACGTGAGATAAAAATATGAAGGTGCGAAATTCTTGTGAAACCTGCCAAATGTGTTGATTACGCCAATGCGTAAGAACGGCGATAACGTCGTGATGATGGCGCAGATACGCGGCTCGGTATCTTTATGACCCCTTACGAGACACGTTGCTCAAGTTAATGTTAATTGCCATTTTATCTTACTCAGACGCCTGATATTTTGAGCGCGTGATTCGCGCAAACTTTACAGCGCGTAAACGAGAGAAGGTGATGAGCCACGTGAAAACACTCGTTCCAACTAATAACCGAGATGCATCAACATTAATCATAGAAATAATTCTCACAGAAGTATCGGAATCTATCGTAAGAAATCGCTAATTGCTCTTACCTTAAAAATGTTTTTACTTTTCTTATAAAAGCATTTGCTTCATATCTTTAGACATTATCCCTCCAATTACGGGTCTTAGCTGAATAGGTCTTAGCCGATAGGTTGTCGCAGATCTAGCATGATTCCATAATCGTAAGAACATGAAAGGAAATTATAGTGACGTGTCGAACCGTATAACATTTGTTTGCCTGGGTCGAGGGTACGTATATGTAGTACAGCGGCATTTTCGTCGCAAGGGAATAGATCGCGTCGCCCATGGCAGAGCGAGCGTGTCGTAAGCAAGAACAACATATTCACGAGGCTGTATCGGATTTTATTCCGCGGGTAAATCCTCGAATCTCAACGGGCCCGTCTTTGCGTCTTTCGCCCTCGCGATTCGTCCCGCTGTGACGGTCCTCAACCTTCCGCTTCCTCCTCCCCATCCCGTTTCGTCCACGTGCTTTCACTCCGCCGAGAGAAGTTTCGGGAGTTACGGTGACTGTTCGTAAGCCGACGGAGACGATGACGGTCCCGGCACGTCTTTTTACTGGCGAAGGTCATTTCGTCGAAGAAACGTGGATGGCAGGGTTGCGGCCCACCCCTAGTCTACTTCGTTCCATTTCTTTCCACCTCCTGCTTCTCGTTTTCCTGCCACGTCTCGCTGAAGCTCGTCCGTATTCAAATGTTCGTCGGAGACGTACGGAGGCGGACGAGAACCGAATTACCTGCTCTGAATTGGAGACCGGTGAAGAGGTGGAGGGTGACTCGTTGTTACGGAACGAGGCGAGAAGAAAGTAGGACGCCTAGTGGAGAGAAGAGACTCCTCTTTTTATTTCTTTTCACGAGATCTAGTATCACGCGGTTAAAAATTTCATCGAAATATCAAGCCGATACTACATCTGATAACTTTAATTTAATGTACAGAGAAAGACATAGTGATAGCAACTGTATAGGTGACAAATATACAAGTTTTATGTAGAATTAAAATGTATATAGTAGTCGGATAAACTATTTTATGATTACAATAATTGTAAAATAGTTTATTAAACTATGTATATTTTACATTAATTCTACGAATAAAACTTTTGTCACCTACATAATTTATATCTACATATAGTTGCCGTCACTGTTGTTTTTTCCTGAATATATGAAACAAAGAATAATTTTGCTGAAGTATCTAAAAATTTAGCTAGATACAGATCTGAAAATAATTTTGTTTGGACTATCAAAATAATTATATAGGATGCTTAAGCTTGTTAGAATGTTAAAACTTTTTGTGGCATTGTCGTTAATGTTTAATCATTTTACATATTTATTTAGATATTTTATATAAAATTGTTTTGATGGTCCAACAAAATTATTTTCAGTTTTTCTGTTAATATATCATCAAATATTGGAAGAGTATACATATAGAGAAAAAAAGCTTTTTTAAATCGTTCTGACTGTAAATGATACAACGAAGTTTTAAAGGAGTGCGCTCGGAAATTTTTTTGAGGAAAGTGTCGTGTGCCGTACGAATGATAAGATTACGGAAGAAGATAAGTTGGCGAAGAGATAAAATGTTCTTTGTACATTGGACTTATAATTAGGAGGAATTTTAAGTAGCGCGATGAAATCTTACCGAGATCTCGAAAAAAAAAAATATGATAATGTTGCATTTTGCAATATAATTAAAACTGATAGCAATAAGCCACATTCTGTATTGCGGTAATAATATAACATAAATCAACAAATAGTAATCAATGCAATTAATATAATTAACGCATTACTTCTCGAAAGTTATTATTCACCGGATTGTAATAAAGCCGGTGGCTTTCTTAATGCACGACTGTCGTATGCATATAATAGGGAAACATACGGGGTTGTGCAACATCTTATAACTGCTGCGCCATTAACGACGCCACGATCATTGTAATATACGTTTAGTTTAGTTTAGCACATGAGGGTGGTTGCGAACCAACGTGCGATCGACCCTTCGCGTGCCAGCCGAGGGTGCATAATTTATCGCCACGTCCCGACCACCGTAATGCAATACGTTACACGCTTGGCATGCATGTGGACTTCGCGTAGGTTATCGATGCTCCCTCAATGTCCGAAGGGTATAACTAACTACCTATAAATAGCACGATCATGTATCGGCATTCATTGCCCAATATCTCCCCATTTCGAATGATGTCTTCTATTTAGTAATATGACAACACGAAGAGTGATACGAAGGTATCACTATATTTTCACACCTCTGCTTCTATATTCGATGCAAATATAATTATTTTCATTTAAATAAGGATGGTACAACTTTTACTCTTTCGCAACCATTCAAAGATAATTTATTTCTATATTTTCTTATGTATTTTTCTTCATGGAAATTGAAAATTATCATAATAGTGATGCTACACTCAAAGAAAAAATAGTACATTTGAAATAAAGAATAAAATGTACATTGTTGAGATTGCTGTCAGTTATGCTTCAATAATTTCAAAACTAATTTAGAATTGGATTAACAATTCAAGGAACAATTAGTAGATACATAGTGTGTGTGTGTATGAAATAAAACCTTATTCACATCGTTACGAAATCGTTATCTCAATTATGCTTCAATCATTTGTTGAGTCAACTCTAAAATAGTTTTTAAATGTTTGAAGCATAACTGAGACAGCGATTTCGTAATAGTGTGAATAAGGATTTTTTTCCTTCAATGTACTAATTTTTCCTTAAATGTAATATCATTATTATAATAATTTTTAGTTCCTATGAAGAAAAATACATAAGAAAATGTAGAAATAAAGCGATCGTTCTTCGAACGGTCACAAAAAAAGTTGTACCCTCTTTTTTAGAGGTTCATTAATCTTTGGAAGACGGGAGTCTATTTTTAAAATCTTACAGTTTTTCTTGGATAAGATTTGTTATAATTAATATTTCTCATTGTATATATTTCTTGTCTCAAAATATGATATTGTTTCACTATAATGGCTTTTGTAAAGTTTAAATAAAAAAGAGGTCGATCTTAAAACCGCTAGATCGTAAAACAAATTAATACGAAATAAAAATTGCAATCTTATCGGCGAACTCTCGCACGGGTAGGGGATATAGTTCCGAGTCGTTGCTTTAGAATAGAATTGGTTTTTATTGTGACTAGATTACAAACGGGGCCTTTTACGGCGCTCAATATCGCCCAGTAGGAACGTTTACACGTAGCGAGTGAGGTGACAAACGGGAATGAAGAACATTCTGCGTGACGTTACGAATCACTCACCGCAGGGACTGGGATATGTGATTACGACGAACATTTGTACGACATTGGGATTCATACAAAATAGCGGTCGTTTCTTACGCCTATCTTACGTGACTATACCTCGAGCTTTATAGCGATCGGCCGCTCGCATGTCGACTTTTCCGAAGCCGATCGATTCGCGCCGTGTCTCGTCGTCGTTTCATCCCGTCAAAATCTCCCGACGCACCACCACACTCCCCCGTTATGTGTAATAATTTATACAATTATCTCTGTGGCTTCAACGCGCGGCATAATTACTATACATACGTGATATTTTTTGGGTTTAACTTTGGTTTTGTTGCCTCACAACGCGTGGTCTATCAAATAATAAGCTACTTATAAAAATAGGACATTTTCGTTGATCACGTTAACGCCTCTCTAGTTACACAATCAAGGGTATATACGTATAAGTTAAACACTGTCGTTGGAACGATGAGAGTACGAAGAGGAAGAGGAATCGACGGACTTGAAAAATCCAATTGCACGCGCCGCGCGAGGATACTGTGAATATTGTTTTAGTAATTATTCGACAATACTAATTCAGATTTATAACGTACGCCTAATCGATAGGATGCTCCTTGCTCCATACACTGTACAACGCACAATCCGCTTACTTACAGCCTATAATATTTTAGTATTCTGCTGAATAATCGTTATTATCGTCATTACAATGTAACAATTTTTTGGTATACAGTTACGCTCGGCATAAAGAGCCGGCGTTCTACTATACATATATCTACAAAATAGTGAGTACGTGATCCGCGAGAGATCTTTGTTAGCGCCGTTGTTCTTAAAAATTAATCCCCGTCCCTCACATTTTACATATGAAAAAAAATTATTAAAGCATGCAGCGTAATTAGCATTAATTTACGCTATATGATTCTCTTAGAGAAAGCTTCTTCTCGTTTTTTTTTTTCAGCGTAATTATACTATTTTGTTGCTTCATCGCAATGTATATTTAGTATCGTATTCGAATAATAAATATATCGTGTTTAATTAAAAATACTAAAATGAAAATAAGGAAGGGGGATTAAATATACTTTTCATCGCGGCGGAAGTTTAACATTTGTACTCCATTAACTTTTATCTGTCTTGAGGAATATGTGAGTTCACCGACTAGCCTCGTAGTTTGCCGATCGCATTCAACATAGCCGATTACTCGCATAATACTTGTATTTACAACGTAACCAAATATTTTCAACTGTATGTTCTGTCAATTCTTCTATCATGATAGACACTGGTTCTTTACCCTTTTGCTTTACTCTCAATTTTCACGAAGATCTCGAAATTGAAGATTATTAGCTGTCAGAGAAATTTAAGATTCGCAAATAAAATATTTCTAATGCTGTAATGAAATTTGCATCGCATCGTTCAATTTCAATCAAGTATTAATTAATAAGTGACTTCGCATTCGATACTTATGAATTTTATAAAGGCATGTGAAGAAGTCATTATTATATATTTTTAATTAACTACAATGAAATCGTTTTTGCGTTTTTCGGCGGAAATATAAATGTGATATATCTCTGAGTCATTTTCGTTGAAATCAAACATTCAATATTTAATGAAACAAAACGAGATTTCGCGACAAATTGGGAGAAGCAGGACAGCGCCAACGCATGAGTAGTCGATAAAATTCTACTGGCCTCAATCGTCATCCCGCGGCAAAGACAGCGTCTGTGAACCGGATGCGATCGGTGGCGTCGTCCAACAGTCGAACAACGATGGCCAGTAGCCGGTGGCGGTAGTCGCGTGTTGCCAATAACCAGTCAATCCTGTACCAGTTCCAGTGGCCGTACCCGGTCCCCCTACACCGACTCCCACACCAATACCACCGGCAGTGGTACAAGCTACCACTTGTTCGGGATTCACCATGCTACTCGCCTCGATAACACCTCGCTCGTCCACTTCCATCTTTTGGTCCGCCGCAGCCCCGTCCTCATCATACATAAGATAATGCGGATGCGAGGTCGTCGACGAGGGCGTCGACGATAGCGTCGGCGAGGCGGCGGACCTAGGCCTGGGTCACTCTTGCGACCTGAGCTGATTGTCGCCCGGCTGACC
>NW_017296901.1:52369-87583 GCF_001594075.2 Trachymyrmex cornetzi
CCGCCGACGGAAGACGCTCTCGAACTTACGGGACTTATACTTCCGGCTGTGGTACCGCCCGTGGTACCGCCTGCGCCGAATGACCCGCCACCACCGCCGCCATAACCACTGCTATGCTGTTTCGCCTTCATTCGTAGCGACGCGATGCTACTCGATGTCATCACTGTACAGGATTCGGGCGATCGATGATGAGGCGTGTAAACCGGCGGTCCATATGGATGATGCGGTGCCGCCGGCGCCGCGTACGGACACGCCGCGCCGGACGCGGCGACCGGCGAGCTCGCGACACCGAGACCAGAACCCATGCCCGGTAACATGGACGTGGCCGCTTGACCGACCGAAACTGACATGCCACCCACGTGGCTGCCTGCGACCGACGTCGCTGCGGCGTTAAAGGGATTCACTGGGCTGACCTGAGCGTGATGATGATGATGCGATGCCGCAGGCACAACTGAGCCCAGAGTGTTCATCCAGGGAAAGCTCTTGCCGCTCAACGGCGATGGTACTTTGGCCGCCCAGTTGTTGTACGTGCTATATGAGCTGTAGAGAGTGTCGGGATCCGGGAACGGTTGGGTGATGAAGCCGTTCAGACTGGCTGTACTGAAGCCCGACTTGAAATCCGCTGCGGCCTGCGCAGCGGCGTTCATCGCGTTACGCTCTTTCTTCCGCCATTTCGCCCGCCTGTTCTTGAACCAGACCTGCAAACAGATAAACAGAACGTTGCGAGAAAAATATGTCTGTTCATTATAATGTGTAGAATGTTATTTGAGAGAAAGGACCTCGCAATTATAAGGAAATTTGTGTCCCGGTAAAATGATTGAGTTAATTTTCATACATAATGTAGCTTGCACATAGTGTGATGAAGAAAAGATATAGACACAAGGCTCAATAATGGATGATTTTCGGATTAAAGATGCTCTGTGAACACAATTGATTTACACCTTTAATATACCATAGTTCAAAAACTATCCATTATTGAACCTTGTGTCTATGACATCTTTTGTTCCTTGTAAGCTACATTATATATGAAAATTGATTAATTTCATCGGGATCTAATTTTTCGTATAATTAGTGCGGGGTTCTTTAATAGAGAGATATCGATTATATATATTTTTCGATATTTCCTTTCTATTTTTAGCATAACCAATATTTTAAAGAGATAATTTTTTTTATGATGTACAGATGCTACCCTCCGTTCCCAGATTTTGTTTTTAACGTACACAGCTCGTACATTGAGAATAAACACAGAGAAGGAAACGGAGGGAAGGCACAGCAATGCGTAAGCGTTTCTTGCCAGATTTCGTGAATGTTCGCACGCCACGGGTTATTAGTCACAAACGCAACGAAGAGAACAACGAGCGGCGGTTTCACTCTGTGGTAGACGGTAGGTGAGTCTTGAGACAAATAGCAAGAAAACCCCGGCGAGCTTCTCCATCCTGAAATATGACGGCGTTAATTCAAGGCGGCCCTTCTCTCACGCTCGATACTACGGTGAACTTCGTCAGCCGTTTCCACCCTCCTTATCCCTTCGCTCGCCCTTCAACCTCGAACCTACCAGCGTCCTCCGACTCTCTTCAGCGCCTCTCTTTCTTAACGACGCCCGTCCCTGCTCGCCCCCAACAATTATACGGGTGGTTGCGCTTAGATACACGTCGCTCTCGCGTAACTGTAAGGCAAGGGGAAGGAAAACGCGACATACGCGAAGGATCGTGGTGTAAGTATTCGACGAAGAGAGAGAGAGAGAGAGAGTTGAGTAGCTGGTAGAGAGGAGGAGCAAGATGGGAAGAAAAGGGGGAAAGGTACTGAGGGTGAAGCAGGTCGGTGGACTACTCCGTAAGATGGATGGCCTTACGATCACGCCGTGGAAACGCTAAGAGGCGCGACGGGTCATTGAAAGTGGGGGCGGAAGACTAGCTAATGAAGAATAATGTCCTTTCCTCTCAACGATTATTCCTGAAACTTCACGTAACAGCCCAAATTTGCTAGTAACCTTCATTGTACAACCTAACGGAATAATCCTAACGAGACAATAACGGTGGATAGATGTGTAAAAGAAAATTGGAATTTTAACCCTAATTGGTATTCGCGGGTTTAATGTACTTTAAATTAATGTATCTTTGCTTAAAGTTAATATAATTGAATAATTTTTTTCATTTTGAAGGTTAAAATCCGAGGAGTATAAGATTATATACGAGGAACATAAAATTAACCTGTGTAAAATTATGAAAAATATTTATCATAAACAGTTTTTCACAATGTAATTGAAAAAAAATGTTTGGGACCTGCGAATACCGATTAGGGTTAACATAAAAGCTCACTAATTCACACGCATAGCTTTACATCGATTTCTTTCAAAAAATAATATTTATCGTTATATTCCTGTTATCATTATTACAGTATTTATACGATGTTATCGGTTTTTGTCAATAAAGAACGACTTACCTTTGATCTGCCCTCACGGGAGATAAACGTGTAGGTGCGAAATTTTTTCGCATCGGTAAGCCGCACGAGAAACATCATTGGATTTTACGAAGCGGCCCGGTAGCCGCGGCACCATGGGCGACGACGGTAAGCCAGGAGGGAGTAAATTCGATAGGACAGAATGGTACGGCGGGCGAAAGATGCCGCGACTCGAGAATCAATAAACTCTCTCTCGTGCAAAGGCGCAGCGTGTACACACAAGATGCCGCGCCCATAAAGTTTAACAGCGTCGCGGAATCTTGACTGAAGCTATCTGCAATGACCCAGGAGAATCTTAACGCTTTTGATTCGTAAATCCGTCGAACGTACATACATACGCTCGGAACTCGAGTGAAAACTATTGCTTGACTCCAACTGGATTCCAACTGTATTGACCAAATGATCTGTGAATCGTGAGAGAAATCGCGCTTGAAACATAAATATACCAACGGGCACATCGCGCATTCCGATAATAATTTATGATACAATTAATTAGTACATTATGTTAATCTCATTAATAGCTATTTCCAATCCAATTTGACGAATATTCACAAAATACTGACGCACCAAGCTACGATACATAAAATCTGTGTTCACACAAAATGGCATGTTTACTGTAGTTGTGTAATTTTTAATAAATTAAAAAATGTAAAGCCCATCGGATCGATTTTCATCAAGTAACGTTGAAAACATCGATATTGTAGCCCAGTTGATGCGATAAATCGAATCCATTGTTTTTCGCCTGGCGACTGAGAACAATGGTCGCGTCACATCATTCGAGCAATAAAATCTCATCAAATCACGACCCCTCGCCACCGTGTAAGCCTCCATTCGGTTTCTTTCTTCCTCGCTCACGCACGCGTTCGGCTCAATCTACGAAAGCTTATATAAATGTAATGAGACCGTGACCGGGGATGCCTCATCAATCACACCCCCCGTACGGTCCCCTCTTGTTCTGTCCCATTTCATCGTCGGCGTCGCTCTTTCCTATGGTCGTCTTCCGCGCCGCACATACGTCTACCGGTCTACGTGCTACATAGACACCCTCGAATACCGCACCGGCCCGTCCGCGGTAATCCCGTGACTTAACATCGGGCTCCGGGCTCTCCGGGTAACCGCGATTTGTTCCATTGCGCTCAGAAGTTGCGCGCCACGCCGCGCCGTTAGTTCCTCGGTCAAGAGAGTCTTACAACCGAGTCTTACCGGGGCTCGGCTACTCTTGAGTAAGGCCTATTTAAGCGGAACAGTTTCCAGACGATATTCTACCGAACTGGACCATCCTTTTATAGTACCAATTTATAACGCTCTTTATAAATATACCCACAATGAATTTATAATTAAATCGAACCAAAGTTAGAAATTGCTATTTGTTGATAAAATTAACTTAAAATATCTATTGTTCGTTTTCGATTAATATCACAAGTTTGCGAAATAATGTATATTTATATAAAATAAATATTAACTTTGTATAAATCGTTACTGTCGGCCTCTTTTAAATTTTGCAAAATATTTTTTGGTAAATAGATCAGTAATTTCAGAAGGGTTGTCTTTTTATGTATACATCGTATATTTTAGAATAAAAATTATGATGAATAGCGAATATTAGAGTCGAAAGCAATTTGCATTATTCGCAAAATCTATATGCGAATAAATCATGCGTAAATTTGTATTGTCAAGTCTTATCGATGACCTGGTTACATTTACGCACAAATTAGTAGATATAAGAGTCTGATACTCTTTCACTTCACATTGGCACAAAATTGGGTTTTTTTTTTTGTTACAAAATGTAAGAAATTTTCAAGTACCGTCGCGACATGTAAACACCAAAAATTTAAATCTCCCGACGTAGCATGCATTTTCTTTACGTTTTTGTGCGTCTAGGTTAACGATCTCGTTCATTTCGTGCGAAACGTTCGCGTGAATTCGTGCGAGTTCGCGTCCTTTACAAGATGAAGGAGGAAGGAGAGAGAGAGAAACCGAAGGACGAGCTAAAGGAGGAGGCTGTGAGAGACGGTAGGGAGAGAACCTGACATTCTCTCTCGTAGGGTGGAGATGGTGATGGTGGTCGCGCTAGAGGGGAACTTCGAGGGGGAGTCTGAGAGAAGGTTAGTCGTGGGTGTAGAGAGACAGGGAGAGACAGAGAGAGAGAGAGAGAGAGAGAGAGAGAGAGAGAGAGAGAGAGAGAGAGAGAGAGAAAGCGAAAGAGAGACGCATGGACGAGGAAACGGAGGTGGAGGAGGATAATATTGATCCCCTCGTAGCCCCGCCCCTCCTCGCCCAGCCGACGCCATCATTATATTATCCACCATCCCTCCGACTCCGTTTCCCGACGTATCGCACACCTACGACCTCTCGAAACTCGCGAAACTATCCTGGTCGTGCACGCGCGTTGTCTTGTATTCCTCGAGAGGGACTTTCCAAAAAAGAGAGAAAGGCACGGAGCTATACTCTTGCGTTCACCGTTGTATTCCTTGCCTATCCTGTTCCTTAACCTTCCTCCTTCCACCCTTATTTCGCTCTTCTTCTCACGTCGGAGGGATAGAGACAGAGAATAACTCGAGGTGGAGCGTTGCCGTGGCCACGGAGGATTCGTGGTAAGTTTCCCGAAAATCTTGCGAGGACCAGCGCGCGTGCGAAAGCGCCACTTCATTAAAAATAAATTCCGTGAAGGAGCCGACGGATATCCGAGGGCTTCGCGAGGATTTTACGCCGCAGACTCGCTTCCTCATTCTCCCTCCCTCTATCTCTCTCTATGTCTCATTCGTTGTTCCTTTCGCCTATCCATAATTCGACGCGCCTTTCGTTTGTCTCGTGAAACGTTACCTCAATGTTCCTCATATTTCTCTCCTCTCTGCTTTTATTGCACCGTGAATTAGTTTTAACCCGTGCTTATCTCTTTCATGTTCAGCAGAATTTTTCATTACAAGAATTTTCGGATTTTCATATTATTAATCTCATATGCAATATAATTTGATGTTTTTACCTCATAAAATAATGATTTTTAAACATTACTAAAGAACTTAATAATTGTATGAAATGTACAAAATAAATTATATACACACACATGCGTCAGAATATCCAGATAAAATATACATTGAAAAATTAAGAATTAATAAATCTTGCTTTATCTCTTGATCAATGGCACGCATTTAACATTTAATAAAGAAGTATATATATCATAAAATTTTTACATTCAATATGTCAATTTCAAAAGTTATTATTTCTTTATTTTTTGCTTTCCAGAATTTAATTTCACGCATCATATATTATATCGTATATGTCATAATTGCGACGTTATTGAATATTCATTATTAACATTACCGCATTATCGTCGCTATTCAAATAGCCTTTATTTCATCATTATCTAATTTGATCGTGCTGTGTCACGTAAGAAAAATCATAATTGTCATTACGAAAAGGACGAGCAATTATTGCGATAAACAAACAGGTGCGACGACGTCGGTATTTACGCGCCGAAAACACGACGGCGGCGGCGCGACACCACTTCGTTAAAAGTAAATTCCGTGAAGTATACCGCCGGATATCCGGGGCTTCGCGGGGATTTGATGGTGGTGCGAAGGTGGAAACCTTTTGTCTGTCGGGAATAAGCGGTTCGCCACTCGTAACTTTGAACTACTCCTACATCTCTTTGCGAAAGCTCTCGCGACACCGTCTGCGATTTATAACAACATCCGCTTTCTCTCGCCCGCGCCGGCCGCGTGTCTCGCTGAGGGCGAGAGAAAAGTTCACGTCACTACTAATTTCTGTCGATATTCTTGAGCGCCCTGCCATTCGCTCAGAACCAATTAATCCCAGTAATTTTTAAGTGCTTCATCTCGCGAGAAAATAAATACTTTCGGTACACGAAGAAGGCAGCTGCTCGCTTATGGCAGACTCGCTATGCGCTTACCGCGACCATCATGGCTGCCAGGATGAATTCTCCTTCCCTTCCTCTCCTCTCTCTCTCTCTCTCCTCATTTCTTTTCTCGCTTCCTCCGTACGGTATCTCTTTCTATCTCAGCTTTGAGATACTCTTTTTTTTTTTTCCTCTTGTCCTGAACGTATCTATCTCTCTTTCTCTTTCTTTCTGCAGCTCTACATGTTACCCATACACGTTTTCGCACGCGAAATACTCTCTCCGTCTTCTGGCCGTTGCTCCCTCTTCGTCTTCTTCCTTACCTCTTCGCATGCCCTCCACACCCGGTCTCAGTCTCGGGTTCCAACAGTGGCGTCTCCATAAATCTCGCTATAACGTCGAGATGGATCAGTGAGAATGGCCACGTCCCACACAGGGGAAACGGGACACGGCTGCGTTTGTATCGTTGCATACACTGCGTACGTTGCATACGTGGTTGCATCGGTGCGCACGCGTGTATGCCGAGAGTAGGATCGGTCGGTGAATATGCAGCAAACACGGCAAACCATCGGCCATCAGGAGTGGATACGAATAAAATTCGTCACGTCCGCGCACAACGAACGTTTACTCATATATCAACAACTTGGGATAGGAATAGTCGATATCTTTCAGACAGTTCAGACTGTAGAGAAAAGAAATTTTATTTTGAATACCTGATATTTCTCTTTTATGTATATATCGATTACTTTAGTTCCAACGTATCGATATGTTATAGACTCTTTAAATTCTTTGGAATGGAATCTTACTTAAAAAATTGAGCCAGTTTTGAAAAAGAGTGGCTTAATTTTAAATTTATTCTAAAAGAGAGAGATTATTATTGTTTTAAAGAGGATGTTCAAATCAAGTTGAGAAATATTAACAGATACTACAATACAGTAATTATGCGAGCACAAACGAAGTAATCCTAACAATTACAGGTCCGAAAAACACTTTTAGTTGAGAACTAAAAATCGAGAAATTACGTAGGAATTTATGCTCAAAGTTTTTCTATTTGAACTACTTATGGTTTAGTCTTGTATTTTATTGTGCTTTGCAGCATCCACGCAAATCGGAAGGATACAGCCGATGGAAACGAGAAATCGTTCGTGTTAAAGCATCGCGGAGGGCGGCGCTGAACGATACAAACGGCGTACGAACCGGCGCGCACGACGCAGAATGGGAAGCTGGGCTTTCTCTGTCTCTTTCTCTCTCTCTCGCACAGAGTGAGTAGTTTTATGGATTTTTTTATCGTTGTGCTGGTGGACCGTAACAGCTGCACAGCCGGTGGGATTCGGATATTCAATGTCGGCGTACCTGTATGGATATTAAATTAACACCCGTAAGCCGCGAGTATTAACAACTTTGCAAAAGATTATACGAGATTATGAGCTCAAGCGGAACACGTGATTTTTAATGCCGCCGCCGCGGCCGTCCCCGTCCTACTACCTCTCGAGGCTTCTCCATTTCTTTGTAATTTATAAATAGTTACGGCTCATTGCCCGCGTTCACCGCCGATTCGTTTCCAGTTAAATACACTTTTTTCCGTTTCTTTTTTTTTATTCGTTTAGCTACATCGGACTCCGTTAGGCCACGGTTCTTCCGCGTATCGGCGTAAAAGTGCTCGTGAGAATTTATTGCGAAACTTGTTAGGATTACACAGTTCCACCCTTTTCTTTGCTTTCCTTCGTTAATTCAACTGACTGAATTGTCAACAGGAAATATCACGATAAATGTATCAATAAATGATAATTCAAAAGAGAGATGTATTTTTATATTCATTTCCTGCACATTCATTTTTCTACAAAATTTCTATAAAATGCAAATAATATTTTATTACATTAGATTTGTACTTATTTTTTATGTGTGGATTAATTTTCAAATCGTTAATTTTATTATGTGAAAAAAATTAATTCTGAAACAAAATATCCATGTTATATTTTGAAGAGAACAAACGAGCGAATGAGAGAGAGAGAGAGAGAGAGAGAGCGCATATATTTTTTTATTCATTGATGCATTTATCCTGTTTTCCTTTGAATGAATTTATGTCTCGTACTTTTTACTTCACTGCACGTTCGTGAACAACCAAGCACAACGATTTTATTTTACGACGTATATACGTATCTGTTCAGATTGTGTATACCTTCTATCTACGAATTAAGATCACTGACCGTTGGAAAATATTTCTTATCGCGATAAACCTTCGGCACCGGAAGAACGATTAATCGATTTCGAATCATTATCCGAAAATCTATGCAGTCTCTGTGACTTTAATCCTGGTCGTGCGAGATATAAAAATATCGACTACGTAAGACTACCAGGAAAAATTGATATACTTAAGATTATAATATTATTCCGATTCGCAAAATTTTGATAGAAGAGAAGGGGTACTACGACCTCTAACATTCGTCAAAGTTAAATCGATTCTAAACTTAAAATTATTTAGTACTTAAACTACATTTTTAAAATTGTGGCGGTACTGTATATTGAATCAAAAAGAAATAGGAATGGTAATGTGGCTTCTTATAAAAATAGATTTAAAAAATTGGTTTTTAAAATACTTATATAGTATTTTATGAAATTATATATTTACAATAAAAATTGCGGAATATATGCAAATGTATACACATATAAGTTTTTCCGCGTATACATAGACTGTTCAATATCATACAAAATCAAGATAGCAAATATACAAGATAGTAAATACAGCTATAGTCAATTTATCGAATAATTATTATTAAAAGAAAACCTCGGAAAAGAAGCCGTCATCAATCACTCTATAGGATCATATTAGCAAAGTACCCTTCACGCTATTGTTTAATTTTACATAACTTGAAATGTATATAGCCAAATAAAATGTGAAGTAACGAACAAAACATTCAAGTGTGCATATATTTGAGCGATAATATGCTCAAGTAAGAAGAATGAGAAAATTTTCATGATTAAATTCTAAAACGTACTTTGAAAGAAAAAGAGAGAGAGAAACGTTTCGAAATGCTTGAAAATAAAAATGCATTATAATAAATGCTAACTACTGTATATTGGCATATAAGCGCCATGGTGTAACGGTACGGCAGCGAGCTACTGAATAAATAATTTCATGAATAATCATTAGAATTATTTGCTATCAAATAACGGAAATATTAAGAGGAGCCATTATACCTATAAGAGCCATAATACCATCATCTCCTCTATTAACGTAACAATATATATATATCTGAGAGAGATCGTTGCTAAAATATATTTAAAACTATTTCTAGAGATTTGTTTATGATTAATATAACTCACACCTGATATAATACGTTTGGCTACATTCAATTCAAAGTACTGAATTTTTGAAAAATTTGAAAAGCTTCTGCGTCTGCGACAGAATTGCGGAATGCATTGCAACGCTCTGTATCAAAAATACAATACCCGATAGAAGATTAACTGCCGCCGATTCGAATCCTGATTCGCCTGTGGAATACGCGCGGCTCGCCCTTTGCCATTTTTCATCTCGTTCAACGTGATATTAACTTGAAAACGGCCACTCTCGGACATTACCGTAAAGCCGATCGTATCTCTGCTTCGACCCGCGCTAAAGCCGAACTTGGGACCGAAGGGAGCCTTTTGTGGATAAAAACTTACGATGTTTAACGTTAAATTGAATCTAACTGTCAATTTATCGTATATTATGTTAAACATATGTGTACACTTAAATAAACACTAAATACTTAGGTAGTTGACGCTTTCAAAGCATATACTTTTTTTCTCTTCTTTAAACGTGCAGTTATATTTAAAGTGAGCTCTTATTAAATAACTGCATATCTTACAAATTTAGATTTATTTTACCTTTTCACTTTGAATTTTTTATATACGAGATAAGAGATTTTGAATCACGAACTCTTCAGCTTTATTAAATGTGTTTGATTTAGTTTATCTGTTAATCTATATTTAAGTTATTTCGCTTGTTACATGAAAAAAAGCTATTAAAATCGCTCATTACAAGAATGTCATCATTTTCTATTCGTTACGAATTCTAATGCTATTATATTAATAGCGTAATTCGTTATACGAGCGGAACTGCTATTAAGGTGACACTACACGATCAATAATACTGTCAGTATTAACAAATACTGATAATATTACTGATCGTATATGGTTAAATATTGATGGATTACTGTAGAATATGATGGTGATCTGGATTTTGATTCTCGAGCATCAGTATCGTATTTATTAGGATCCCTGTCACAATATGTCACAGTGCAATAGATAATGTATGTAAAACTAAAGTGAAATATATTATCAATAATACTGATCGTATAAGTTTGTAAAAATACTAAAAATATTAATGCGCGTACTGTCAGTATTACCGATTCAATATTACTGATCGGTATTATTGATCGTGCAGGGTCACCTTTACACTTCTTTTTTTTTACATTTATTTATTTTCCCAACGCTATTGCCGCAATAATACGAACACTGTACGAACGCAGTACCACTATCTATTTTTCTCCGTTAATCGTTACTTCGCTCCGAAAGCCCAAGACAACCGCTATACGCAGTACTTTTCGCGTTCACTAGAACTTACGAGCTGGCGATGCCATCAGAACGACCAGGCCAGGCAGCCAGCAGCTGCCACGGATTCAACGTTAAACCCGCGTAACCGTGGAAGCGCGGGTCGAACCAGAGATGCGAGAGGCGCGGTCGTGCGTCGCATACGCGTTTGCATACGATGCGTCGCGATGCAAATCGGACCGCGTGATGCGAATGAGATACGGCGGGTGGGCGGGCGATGCATCGCGGTGTAGCGGAGTGTGTGTACCGGAATGCAGCCGAGCGTTGTGCGGCGAGGCTAAAGGTAATAATTGATATATAGCGATAGCATTGGCCGCTGACAGCCGCTAACCCGGCCGAATACGGATGACACTCGGTAATCCTCACTCTCATACCGGTTAGTGTCCACCTATATTCCGCGGCGTCCCATTTCCCATTCCCATGGTGTGTAAGCTCGGCTCCTCTCTCCCGCTCTCATTCTCTCTCTCTCTCTCTCTCTCTCCCTCCCTCTCTCCCTTCCTCGCCTCTCTCTCTCTCGATCCCTCTCGTTCGCGCAACCCCTTCGCCCTTCGAATCAGGCTGAGATATACAGACACTGGATGTGTGTCGGTTGCGCCGCAATCAGGGGTCCAGGAGGGTAGATGATTGCGCGGCAGAGGAAGAGAGAGAGGGAGCGGGAATTGGATAGAGAAGAGAAAGAGAGCGAGCGAGAAGGAGAGGCCCTATAGAGAATAGAGAAAGAAAGATAGAGCAGCGCACTGCCACTGGAGGCTGGAGCACAGAGCAACTCTCGTGCACCAGCCAGAGCGCCGCCGCGAGGTGTGCGGTGCAACCATACTAATCCGCCGATGGATTTATGGTCTTAATCACCGGCGGATTATCTCGGACAGCCGCGCTCTGCTGCCACCGACCGAAACATACGCCTGCCTCTTTGCAGATAACTGTACCCGGCTTCGCGCTCGACCTCTCTTTCTCGCTGTTTCTCTTTCTCTCTCTCACACACACACACACACACACACACACACACACACACTCTCTCTCTCCATTCTGCCTCTCGTCCTGTTCCTCTCGTCGACTCTTCAGTGCCTTTCTCTTCGTTCTTCTCTTCAATATGACGTTTTCGCGAATCTTTTATCCGGTACCAGGAATTTCTAGCGACGTTACGCTGAGAAAATGAGTCCTAAAGATAGCGTGCAGTAGTCACATTATACTGGAAACCAAATTTGTACTATACTACTTGAATTCAAAACTTTAAGATATCTTTTATTCGTAAATAATTCGCTAGGACTTTATGATAGCCTCTCCTTTACCGAACAAAAGTTTTCATAATAAAACTTGAATACGCGCGGACTTCTTCTGAAGTACAGTTCTATTATTTTCCATTACGACAAACAGTATGAATTAAACTTGGAGCTAATGAGGGTCATGTGGAAGGAATGTCTTTTGCACTTGAAGTAAGCGCGCGCGCCAAGGCAGATTTAAAATGAAGTATGCCTCCATAATGGTGTTACAGTTTGCGAACGAGCGACGGCCGGGGATCTGCAGCGTTTTGGTACATGGCGTATAGCACCGTGGCGGGAACACCGTACCACGCTATGTGTGGTTCTATAAATCCACCAGGGCTTACTGGCGCAAAGCCTCCCCTGCGGCCTGCGCGCGGCACTCTCACCTCTTTCCCCATGTGACCTCCTATCTGCCCACTCTCTTCTATCCCTGTGTCCTCCCCCTTCTCTGCCATGCCTTGTTCACACACACTTCTTCCGCGCTTTTGCCGTCTCGCGATGCCGACCACTCGCTGGAACGTCTCGATGAAACGCAAGCAGGCCGTCGGGATTTCGAAGAGCATGTCTGCCCACTCGCTTGATCCGTTTCGAAGTCACTCGGACTTGGACCGCGCGCGATCCGTCGTTTGTCCGCGAATCAAGTCGCGGAGACGCCATGGCAAGAGAATTTATAGTAATTTATACAGCGCTTACGGATTTGCGAACTTTCTCTAACGGTCTAGTTTCTTCGACGTCACTTTGCAACGAAAAGCACTTTTCCTTTACAATCTCAAATCGTAAAGTATATTATCGCTTGTTGTGTTTGGAGTCATTATGATAATACGTGATCGTTTGGAATCAATAAAAACGCGATTATATATGAAATTCTAACTACAGATTTGTAGAGTTTCGAATTTCTAGCTTAGTTATATATAGATAAATTTTATTGTGTGTAGGCATGATTTTTCTTCAGTATAATTTTCAGCTATAATATAATTTTAAGTTCATATTTATATTTGTCTCTAATTTGATTATATTTTCCAATTAATGTAGATTTATATACAGTAAGTATATAGAAACTGTTAAAACGTTTTATATGGAAGCTTTACTTAAAGTTTTATAACATGTAAAATATCTCATCATTTTCGTCGTTTCTACATATCTTGTAGAAACCGTTCGTACACTTCACTGATGCATAAGATATCATCCGTGGTCAGCAGATTGTTGCTTTTGTAATCGATACTTTGATGCTTCAATACACCCATTGTGAGCGTCTGTTACTGCTTCATTTATAACGAGCTCAAATTTTTGGACGTCGTTTCAATGTTACTGTTATATTTTTCGCTTTTCCGAGATGATTTTAAGAAAACAATGCTCGAGTCGTTAATGTTTCACAATGTAGACACTTGAAAGTCGAATTAGAATCGATTATACACGTATAGAACGAAATCAAATCTGAAGTGTCTCTATTAGCTTTTGTCAGTTTATAAATTATATCATTTTATTTTTATTATTTATTAATTAATTTAAATTATTAAACCGAGTTATTAAATACATCTAAAAATTTTAAGGAAAAGTTTCCGTTTAGCCATTACACGAATCGTCTTTTTTTTATATACAAACGTATCTTAAATAATAAGATATTTATGACGATTCTAACGCGTGCGATAAAATTTAACTCTTCAATGTAAATCGTGATGTCGTAAATTCTCTTACCCTGACACGAGCTTCCGTAAGATTCGTACAGCAAGCTATCTCTTCTCTGGTTGACATATCTGGATACCGGTTTCTCAGAAACGTCATCTCCAGATTCTGAAGCTGATGTTGCGTAAAATGTGTCCTTTGTCGCCTTTGCCTTTTGTTCTTTTTCCCATCCTTATCGTCGGTATCGTTGACTCCAACTACCCCAGGAGAAACAACGCCACCAGCAGCACCCAATTCGTGTTTCACTTCTGGTGGTGTTCGTACACCTGAAAAGTGTTAAGGTATCATATCTTCGACAAGACCATCAATAGCGTCTCAAATGTAGGATTCATTAGTTTGTTTGATAAGAACGTGTCCAGCGAAACTTTTACCTGGAAACCGTTAGATAGCAAAATTCCAGGAACAAATAGAAGGAGTTTTCTCCTAAAATGCTTTATAAAGAAGGCTTCAGTTATATCGTTCAATCTTAGTGACAGAAAGACATATTTCGCCAAGAGTACCGCATATGCATCGTGATTCGAACCGTGTTTCTCTATGCACATCCGAAAGGAAGCAACCAATCAAATATGATACGCAGGAAAGTGCATTTGGGCACTTTTCTGCATATCATAGCACTAGCATTCTGGAACAGCCAATCAAAATTGTGCCCAAATTCATTCTCCTACTCTGCATCCACAGGAATGCTTCACTTTATATACACCATGGACTCATTCATCGTTTAATAGACGATAAAGATGCACGTTTACTTCTCAAAGCACAGATTTGGCACTTTGAATATATCTTTACAGATAATTTGAATGCCGCTAAATTTATAAAAATATATGAGATGGCTTTATTAATATCTGTCAAAAAGTTGATTAGAAAGAAAAACTAATATTTTGATTATTACAAGAGAATAATAACAGGAAACATTAAAGATACCTTTATACTGCGTGGAAATAAGAAAATGACGTTCACGTTCTGGATTGGCAGTCACAGTCACCGAACGTAAATCCTGTTAGAAACGTTTGGGCATTGAAGCTTAAATTTAGTGAAAAGAAGATTTGAATGATTAAACATCTAGTTCGATAAATTCGAAATTGATCTGGAGATCTTTATCTCAAGAATATGTATCATAAAATTAATGAGAATGCCTCGGAGATGTCAGACAATTATTGATAATAGAGGTGACTGGATAAATTAATAATAAAGCATCACGATTCTTATCAAGTAGTATGTGTATATTTTTTTTAATTCATTATAATGAATAATTTTCAGATTGTGCATCGGACATGTTCTTATCAAACAGACTGAATTAAATATTCCAAGACTTCCGCGAAAAATAATATCAAAATAATATCAAAGAAAATATTGGCAATATAATCTTGGATTTTAGATAATTAAATGATATACCTACATCTAGAAATGATACAAAATTCTAAAACTAAATATCGTATAAATTTTAATAGTGTAATCTGGAGATTTATTAGAGTAAAAATATTAACAAAGATCAGAATAAAAATAATTTTTAAATTATGAATCATTAGTGATTTTTCGTAATTTATTTCGCGTAAAATTCGCGCACTCAGACTCATGTGTGTTTATAAACGTACATATCGATCTGTTATCTACATTATTGATTTTCACAGCTCAGGTGATATCTATTGATTTTTACTACTCAGCTGATTTTGTCTTTCGATTTTTTCTATTGATACTATATATATATATATATATAATAGCAATATTGATATGTTGATTATTAATAATATTTTCATTATTATAAATAATTAAATTCTTTTTTAAATAAAAAAATTATGTAATTAATTAACAAAAAAGTTATTAAATTTAATCTAAAATAGCTCTATAAAGCTATTTTAGACATTAAACAGATTCAAATCAGCAGAATCAAATTGGATTTATCGGAATTTTTAGCATTAATTTTGTACTAAATTTTACCATTAATGATAATTTTATACCGTGTGCTATTTAAAAAAAAAATCGTGGCGGTGCTAGCTTAACATTAAGCTGGCAGGACCAATTTAAATAAAAGAAAAGAAGAAAAATAATATTAGAAATCAATACGATTGAATTTGTACTATTTTATACTGCCAAAAACAATTCTATATTATGTGTCATTTCCAAGAAAACAGTGGCGTTGCTAATTTAAGATTTAAGCTGGCAACATCATTTTTATAGAGCTATCTAAAATTACAATTTGAAGAGAAAAATTTTTTTATCTTCGTTTTAATAAAAAATGGAAATTAATTTACTATTTCATATTTTATCACATTTTTTATTTCTTGAAGAATAAAACTGTGATTTTAATGAACCGTGTAAGGAAAATTACTACATTTTTTGCGATATCTTTAGTTTATTAAAATTGTAATTTTTGATTTAATTAAATTCCGTGATTAAGAACTCATTAACATAAAGCAACTTATTTATCAAAATGCGTATCTCATGTAATTTATTTTTTCAAAGCAAATATCAAAGTATAAAGATAAAAATCATAAATCATTATTTCATTGCAATAATTATTTATTTAATAACATTTATATTTGAATATATCTCGTGTCATGTTCTGAATTTTTCACTAATTTAAATACATGTATAATTTGCTTATTTTTTTATTGAAATTAACGGAATAATACGCGAATAGATTGCACGATCATTTATTAATATTGCGATCAATATTAATGATTTGATTTAATTTTTTGCGATCATTTATTAATATTTAACTTAAAATACGAGAAATTTAAAATATTGAGCGTACATTTATTTCAAAAAATTTTTTAGGTAGTCGAAAATTTTCTAAGTCCCACGTCGAAAAATTTTTTAAGAGTTCCAGGAGTTCTGATTATCGTTTTGGGGAGTTCTCGGTGAGTTCTATCGAAAAGTATCAGGTGACAAAGCGATTGAGCCAACGATATTCAAGATACGCGAAATTAAAGAAGTGATCAAAAATTGTTTTTTTTGTTTTTTTAATTTTCTTGTTTGTCAAAATTGTTTTTTATGTGTCAGGAACTCTAGGTATTCACTAAAGCTATTGAGCCGCTCAGAACTATTCGATCTCGAATTTCGCTGAGAAGTTAGCACCCCATTTTTTAAAAATTATTAAAAAATTGTTATTAAGTGAATCTCGCATTAAAAAATACAGAGAACTCTTCGTCTTGTTAAAAGGAAGCAGGAACTGTAATCAGAACTATTGTATCTAAAAATTGATTTTTCAAAAATTTTTAATTTTTTGGGATTTTTCAAAATTTTTTTTTATATATCAGGAACTCTAGATATTCACTAAATAAAGCTATTGAGCCGCTCAGAACTATTCGATCTCGAATTTTGATAAGAAGTTAGCACCCCATTTTTTAAAAATTATTTGAAAATAGTTATTAAGCGGAACTCTTGTTATAAATTATAGAGAACTCTTCGTCTGGACAAAAGGAAACGGGAACTCTAATCAGAACTATGGAATTTCAATATTGGGGTGCTAATTTAACATACGCCAATGTATTAGTGAATCGTAATTAATCTCATATTTTGATAATTTGAACAAAGTGTCTTAAGACCGCAAACGTGAATACACAATTTAGTAACGAAACCTGAATCTTAGTGCTTAAATAATATTTTCGATATAAATTTATATAATTTAACCAACTGTGCGTAGCAGTCATCGTTTGTGCATTGTTCATTTGTTAAAATCCTCTGTCATTGAAAATTCATTCGTTGCACTTTTACAAGACAGCGCTAGTGTTGAACGGATTGTAGCTTTACGTCATAATATTTTTTTCGTATTATCCTTCCGTTGCAACTTTGCAGCATAGCGGCGCGTAATGCGCATTACGTGATTAATGTCAGGAATGCCGTGCAAAGTGTCGCGCGATCGTAATTAACTTGCAAGTGGGTATTGTATGTTATACGATGCAGTCACAACTCTGTTGCTGTATTTTGCATAGTGATAAATAGTATTGCATTTTAATTTAAGGTAATGGAGCTATGTGAATATTGTATCAGATATGCAAAAAGAGACCCAAGTATATAACGTAAATGTGTGTAAATGTATGTTTCAAGTTATGTTTAAAAAAAATATGATAGTTAAATATAACATTTTCTAAAATCACTGTTTTAAAATAAGCAAGTTGAAACAAATCAATTTAATTCTAGAAGTTCGAGCGTGAATCCTACGCGATGCCAAAAATTTAATTGATTAAAACTATTATAATTTTGTGTGATATTTTTGTATCGGGATTTTTTAAATGTAATTAATCTCCAGAATATAAAAATTATGAGATATTATATATAGTTGTATTAATTACTTTCAGTTATTTTTACATGTATTATCACATTTATTAAATTGATAAAATTTGAAATCGTTCTTTCACATAGATGTAAGTAGGTAAATCTTTGCAAAATATTCATTGGTCTAATTTAATGAAGTTTTCGTTACATTTCGGACAGTCGTGTGCTTTTAGAAATACTTTATATATATATATATATTTGATTTATTGAACGGGATAAAATTCGCCTACGTTTACACGAGCAAAATATTTATTGGCCTAATTTAATAAAGTTTTCGTTAGATCTCAGACAGCCTTTAAAAATATCGTTTTATATATGTATCTTTGATTTATTGAACGAAGTAAAATTCGCTCATGTTTACGCGAGTTCCGCATTTTGTTACGAAAGATGGACTCTAGCGAGAAGCACACGCGGAAACTGACGCTTCTACCGGTATTAGAATGGACGAAGTGAGATCCGCGAGGAGGTTTGTTGTTAACCGGGAACATAAGACTCCGGCAGATATTTCAATTTGCGGGGATTTGGAGCGCAGGTGAGAGTGTTCCAGCTAAGTGCCGAACAAACGTGCAAACAAACGTAAGCGACCTTTTCCGCTCTCCCACCCCCCCCCCTCCCCCATTTGTCGCCATCCACCATTCCGTGCATTCGTTTCAGAACTCCGTGTAAACGCGATAGAGAACGGTGTCCGAATGGCCTCTCTTCTCTTTCTCTGAACTAAATTTTGATTCGTGCAAATACGTCTTTCCTACTGAATCTAATGTCGAACTTTGAAATACGTGTGCTTGTGGATATATGAGATATCGCATATTTTATATTGTTCATAAAAAAACATGTTAAACATTATTAAACACGATTTAATAATGACCGATAAAATAATAAGATAGTAACATCTGTTAATGTTAACCGATACAAACAATATCGAATTTGTTATGCTTTGATACAATAGAATTAAATTATGATTTTCCACTCCTTGGAATTTTGACACACATTAATTGAAGAAAAATTAAATTACACAAAATTGTATAATTATTTGTACATAGTTGAAACGTACCTTTTCGAATATCTTGCCTGTGAGTTGCGTTCGTACGGTTCCTCGGCTGTCCGGTGGAATATCCACCGGAGGGTGTCGTGGGGGTCGCTCCCGGTGTACTAGGATTGCTACCACCGGGGGTGTGAGCGCCATGACCCGCGTCGAGCCTCGCGAGGCCCCCATTGGTTTCGTCCCCGAAGTCACCCTGCGCCCAGACTGCAAAATACATCACACCCTCTTGCAACGTCGTCTAGGCGCATAGTAATCCTTATTTATTCTCGGCTGCAGCCGCGCACATTAATTGGAGGGTTCCTTTCCGCGTTTCGCTAAATCATTCTTGCACGATATCGCGACATAATGAATGATGTACTGCTATTTCAGATTTAATTAAGACAAATAGTTAAGTAATGATTGAACAATTATAATACTATTGCATTAAAAACATTTTTATTTTTATTATAATAACTATCATAAAATCTAATATCTGGTAAATATAATCCAGTAAAATAATCTAGTAAAAAAATTGATTGCCTTTCACTCCAAATGAGGATGGAAAATTATTTTTACTTTCTCTCTGAGAGAGAGAGAACTATTTAATTTTCAAACATAGATATTTTAGGAATGTTACATTGTAATTCCTCATAATAGCAATACATATGTTGCATGAATGGGTCAATTAATAATCGTGTTACTTCGCCCACCCAAATAAAAGTTATGTTCCGCTGCGGCGAATCGCCCCTCAATCAACGACTATTTATCTACCGACGAAGTAGACGCAATAAAAAGAGAAAAACAGATTCTCCGCTTCTCCTTTCCACACTTCATCGTCGATGTGTACTCTTTATGCATCCGCGTGTTCGTGTGTACATGCAAAGCCACGCGGGACAGGCTGAGAAGTTAATCGGCTCGGTCGTTTAGTTTCGCTCCGTTTAGTTATATTTGGTTTCCACAGGAGCAAAGAGGAGGGACGTGGTTCACAATTAGTCGGCGCGTAACTCGGACTGATTTAGTGTCGTAAAGCCTACTACGTATCACGAAGACGCATGTGTCACTTTACTTCGATATCGCTAAGTGTGAGCGGTGCACACGTGTTCGTATACGAAATAAAAGAAATTTCTCTCTCTCTTGTGCGATATTTTTTCAATGGCGGAGGTCTCAAGTATGCGCGTGAGTTAAAATTTTTTAATTAATCATCTTTACTTGCGAAAAGGTGAACTATACCCTGTATAGTTGAAAAATATTCGTTTAAATCAGAATAGTTTTTAATTCAGGAAACTTTAACATTCTTATCTATCAATGATTTTTAATACGATTACATATTGTGCTATTAAATTACGTGCATCTTTTAAATATTATGTAGGGGTTTTGATTAATTTTATTACAAAGTGATCTTCCACACATAACGAATTGATCTTCCACATCTTGAAATAATTAAATAGTTTGAAATGAAAAATGATTGTTTCTGTAATTGATAATAAAAGCAACGGGATGAAAGGATATGAGAAATGAGAAAAGTTCGGTCGAGTTTTCACTCGCACCATTTCAAGCAAAGTTATAATATTTTGGTAGACAACTTGGTTAGTTCAGTTTATTACGACGCGGTGTGCACGCGCACGAATACGTACGTGAAATTTTTCTGGCAACGGAAGATATACTTGTCAGCGCGTATGATATTTTAGCGGACGTGCGCTGTCTAGTATTAATTTGCATGTTTGCGAGTTACAAACACGCAGCGTATGTAATTGAGGAAATCGTTGAAAGTGTTGACGAACGTGCGCCAAACAGTTGTTGTGTCAAATGCTTTCTCCAGTGATACCTTCTTGTTAACACTTTGACTGCCAAGTTGATTTCGGTACGAGCTCTGGGAAGTCTGAAGTCGAGAAACAATTTTGCTCAACTGTTTATATATACAATTACATAAAAAAATAAATTATACAAAAAATAAATAAAATGTATATTATATTTTATTTATGTTATAAAAATTATAAAAATTCACATGTTCAGATATCGCAGTCAAAATGTTAATACCAATTCATTAGAAAAAAAGCTTTATTATATAATAATAACTAAATGATAAATAACTACTTAATGATTTCTATCCTGAATTCAAGCAATTATATTGACATAACTTTTCCTATATTAAAAATCGAGTGCAAATACCGTGTTTCCAAAGACCGGCAGATTCCTCTCGGGAGCACTATGTATTTATAGCTCGACTATAAATTCGTAGGAAGGTATCTACGATGGGGGAACGTGATGAAAATCGCTATGCCACCGCGGAAAATTGATATTGACGAATATCGCGATTTTGCGTCGTATAAATCAATCTCGCGGACATTGTCGCGATCATGCGTGCGGATATTCGTCACGCGTTCGCTACAGCTGCTTCGTGTATGTTTATACAATCATTATTATTATTTATCGCTTTGGTAGCGGAAATTGAAACCGTCGTAATTTAGATAGGTTTAAAGGGGTAACCACTAGCTGAAATATTGTCCCACAGATTACATAATTTCATCTGATTACAAATAATTTTTTTCACTATTATGAAGTAATTTGGTAAAATATACGATTTTATTTAATATTATACAATGATTTCTCGTGGTTGTATATATAATTATCGGATTATAGTACATAGAGATTTTATATAAATTTTATAATGATTTCGAGGATTCTGTCCCACGATTACATTAAGTGGTTACCCCCTCGGATAGGTTCGTATCTCGATGTTGTATTATAGATTAGTGTAGATGGTGGTATGCAGAAATGATCTGTGTATTTAATCATAACGATTATAAAGTAAGGCGCGTGTAAAGTATATTTTGAAATTGATTTAAATCTATAATGCGCATAATCATACAACTTATTAAAACGAGCTCCAACATTCTTTCTGTATATAATGTTTTTTTCTTTTTTTTTGGCATTTCACACATAAGCGATTTATGTTTAAAAATCAAGCTTAGTTGAAAATTATGCCGATCTCAATCCCACCTTTACCAAACATGTTTTCTTGCGAGCACCGTATAAATACGCGAACGTGACTTGCGAACGTTGCTACTGAGTGTCCGCCGGAATTCATGATTAATTCGCCGGCCGACGAAATGCGAGAGTGAATGAGCCGTGTCGACAACAGGATTATATAAGTCGCAAAATGCGCTACGATTTCGAACGAGGCAAAGTATAGCTGTGCTATGTTGTGCTGTGCATCGCGGAAATGCTAGTGTCTTTTGAAATTTATTTCCAAAGTTATGCACAGCTCAACAAAATTGAATTTATTCAGCAACCGATCGAGAAATGCTTAGCGTAGGTTTCAGTCCTTAATCTTGAAACTGCAGACAGAACGGTTACTTAGATGATCCACAAAGTATGTATTTAAAAGCATTTTCCTATGAATGGATCTTATCGGAATGATTTCGAATATATTTAAAACAATTTGTTCGATAAAACAATTTGTTTGCTACTCGAAGAAAAGGCAAATATGTCAAATTGCTGCCGCAGATGCTTTCTTGATAGATAAACAAATGATTCCTAAACAATTTGAAGATTACGGTTAATCCACTCAAGTATTAATTTCCGAAAAATAAATACTCCCAACGTGACGACATAAATTATGTAAATTAAAATGTTTGTTTATATCATCTTTTATCTTTTGCTTTTTTGGATTTTCGAAGTTAAATAAAACATGCGAGAATCCTTCCGAGGGTTTTGAGGATCTTCATTTGTTTACTACGAAAGTATTTAACTGTTAACCAACGGATACGTTCGCCTTCCTCGTTTCGATAAAGATAATGTATACCGACAGAATCTCTTACACACTGCTGCTTGTATATTATTTCAAGATTAGAGTTAATCACATAATCTACATCGTGATCTGACTAACACTACTCGAGCGACCTACTCACCAAGTAAAATTTATAGACCGTCATTTCTCACGCTTCAATATGTCGCCAACAAATGCATATACATAAGGATTTATATCCTTGATGACTATCAAATTCCTATCATACCTCATCTCTTCGAAATTACACCTTTTTATCATAATAATTAACTGTGTGAATACTCCTATATTAAAATATACGATATTTGATATACATAAATTTGCATAAATCATTGAATTTGAATAGATAGGGGAGACTGTGGGGTACCTAGGGACATATTGTAACTTGAGACACCCTAATTATTTTTTTAACAACAACGAAATTTTTAACGTTGGCTATTTAATCGTATTAATTTTTCAATTGAAGTAATATAACTGACCAGCCAACATTAAAAATTTTGATATTGTTAAAAAAAATAATTAGTGCATCTTACGATACTATTCTTTCTTACTCGACAATTTCACGATAATTTCAACGCATAGCTGAATTTGATAAATTGCTTAATAGTTTTAAAGTTTCTCGAAGCTATAACATAATCGAATTCAATTGATTTACTGAATACTCGAATATAAAATCGAATTCGAGTGGGAGTAGAAATTACGAATAGTTTTACGCGAGTAATAATACTAAATGAACAGCGGGCGGGACATGGCGCAATGATTTTCCAGAGTGTCGTTCGTGGATACACTTTCCTCGTGTCTAGCGCGCACGTTCCCACGAGATCCCCTGCGGAGTTCTCGGAGGCTTAAGATGTCGTATCGTTTGACGGCTGTGTGCTTGTCCGCCGGCGGCCACCATGGATTCGTGGCGGAGTTACCGCGGATACGAGAGAGGATCCCGAGAGGGCGGAATGTGGCCCCGACACTCTTCACCCCGCCCTGTCAAACACGTTCGACACCCCGATCCCGTTCGCGCGCTCGAGCATTTCGTTTCTCGAAAAGAGAGACAGAGAGAGAGAGAGAGAGAGAGAGAGAGAGAGAGAGAGAGAGAGAGAGAGAGAAATATATTGATCCCTCGACCTGAAAACGTCGAAACAATATGGACCTTTCTTCCCGTCGACACAGACGAAGGATGTTTCATACGTTGAACATCTGCCAAAAATACCAAGACACAACACGAATATTAATAAAAGTTTACTAAATTGTTGAATATAAATGAATGTAAAACGCGAACTCTTGAAATAACGAGAGAGGAGTAAAGTTGCGTTTTTATATAAAAAAAAAAGATCACCCTTAACTGTCATTTTCGGGAATGAGAAAAACAGTGAGGCGCGCGGCGCCTCAGTGAATTCTTTGACACCAAGTGTCGCGTTGCTTCGGTTCGCACATGTTTTCACACAGCAGAGAAGAGATCGAAATTCGGTGAAAGCGTGTAGATGACAAGGGGAGAAAGGAACCGCAACGTATGGTCGAGCGAACAGAATAAAGAAAAGCGAGAGTTAGAACGTCGAGTGAGAGGGGAGCAAGGATGGTAACTAGAGAGAGAGACAGGTTGTAACTCACAAATTTATTACTTTTCCTCGTGCTTCGAGTTATTTTATGCCAAAGACAAACTGGGCCCGTCCTGCAAGAGCGAGGGGGAGACGACGACGACGACGATGACGGGAACGAATATCTCAACTGCCTCGTCGCGCGCGTTTTTACGCCCGCGGGATATATTAGTGGACCACTAATCCGCACGGATTTTACGGGGCGGCTGTGCATGCGAGAACGCCGTCGTCGTCGTCGTCGTTGTTGTCGACAACGAAGACGACGACGAGCGACAGCGACGATTGCAACGGTGAAGTCGCGCGCACCGTTTTCATTCCGTTCCATTTAGCCCCATCGACTCTCGTCCCGATGCGATCCCATGACCTCGGCCATGCCCGAGTTTGCGCTCGGGCTAAGTCGACTTACGCCCTTTTGTCGATATCGCGATGTTACAGTGAACTCTCTGTCGGTCGACGTCGTACTATCGAAACCTTTCAAAGAATGACCAGAGAGCTTCAGGAAATTTGCATAAAAATCGCTGCAGTAGTGCTTACGGACGTTTCTTATAGAGTGATAAACGTTGTTATCATATATACACTGAGAAAAAAAATTTACTAGATCTTAATACATACTTTTTTAATACTATTTTATAAACATTTATTTATGATAATGAATATCTAGTCAATAAAAAATAATGGTCAAGTTCAAGATTAAATCAAATTAATGATTTTTATACTAAATAAATTACATTAATAAATATTTTGTTAGTATTATTCAAACAAATATTTATAAAAATTTAATACATTTTTTTTCGGTGTAGCTTAGAGATTGATGTAAAATAATTTATGTAATACTATAATACAAAGATAAACAATTAATTATTTAATTCAATTAATTTTTACAATTATGTACAAATATAATTCTGTCGTAATAATTATATGTATAATATAGTAAGAATGCAGCTTCGATAATATATAATTTTATTTTAACGTAGGTATTATAATCGAAAATTAATATTTGTCTGTAATAAATGAGTAAATAATGCAATTTCGTTAATTTTTCGATACACATGCGCGAGTATAATCCAGGCCGTGATAACTGTACACACCGACGTTAAGCCGTGGAAACTATAAAAGCCACGGATTATGATTTAGGCCATTGTAGTCCGATCTCCGATACAAAATTAACAGCTTGCTGTTATTTCGACGCCCCGCGCTGCTGCTTTCATCACCCGTAAGTTTTACTCGCGCGCGCTGCAATAAAGCTCGCGTCAATATACGCGGTATCAATCAAAAGATATTTGGCGAATTGACGTTCTGGTGCCATTAATTTATTGCTGTAATCAAACAGAAATATCTCCATATCTCTGGAATGATTTACGTTATCCGTGACGACTATGTATACTGTGCATACGTTTGAATGTGACAACTTTCCATTATATATATAGTATAAAAAAATAATTATAAAGAATTTTTTTTTCTCTTAGAAAATTCGGATATATATTAACGGATTTATTATTATAATATCATCGATTTACGTAAACGAATATTGTATAAATATTTGTAAAAATATAAACTGTACTTTATAAATATGGCTATATCATAATATATATATTCCGATAGGATTATTAATATATTTCTCAGACTTTAATCATTTTACGCTCAGTGATTGTTCAATAGCCAATGAGAAGGTGAACATGAAAACATGAAACGCGGCATAAAAATTGTGCGTGTTTAGTGGACCATGGGACGACGTAATTCGACATTAAAGGGGGTTATGAGGGTTCGCGAAATATATGTATCACGCAGCTGCGAAGTGCTTGAAAAGTCACATGAAATAGCTCGGTCATCGAAATTCTCCTCTTACGCTGTTGTATTTTTATTAGATCTAAAATGGCGTACTATAAAATTAATGTTCAATATCTCAGTAATGCATAATACAATAATGTTCAATATTTCAATCAAGCACAAATAAAATAACTCTTAAATTAATTTTTTAATTAATCAATTTTCTATCGATTGTTTTTTTATATTTTTTAATTTTATTATTAACTTGTCACGTTTTTATTCTCTTGGTAAAACAAGACGCGAGTTTTTTCTTCGAACGAGCGTTTTTCTCGATTCTGAGAAAACCAAAATGTGTCACGTATAGGGGGTAGCGTTTCCCGAATGACGGACGAGCGCAGCCGTAAGTCCAATAATTACTAAAGCGTGCGATCTCCGTAACAGGAGGAACGTCGGGGTTACGTCAGGGGTTGAAGTACGACGGCATGGTGAGAGCACCTGCGGGCCCAGCAGCCTGCTCGAGCGAGAGAAAGTCCTAGTCTGCCGCTGGGTCTCCGCCCCTAATCTCCTAATCCTTGGCTTCCTTAGGAAGTCGTTTATTAGTCAACCGCAACCGGGCGCTATGCGTCACCGAAGCAAAGTATTTTGTATCCGGAGTCTTAAAATCGCTCTGCCTATAAATACATAAAGACACTCGTGCGCCACGTCACACTGATAGGTCTCGTTAGTGGAGTTAAATGCAAATGAAGATTGCAATAGATATTTTAATCCTCTAACAAGTATATTCCCCTAATCAAAATTTTAATACTTCATCATTTTGTAATAGCTATTAACATTGAAAGAGCTCTCACAATTTTTGATGACGTTAATGTTTCATGGTATGTTTGAAATCACCTAATTGTGTATAAAGTACTCAAGAGAGATTATCCTTAAGTGTTTTGTTCTACGTAGACATCTATTCCCTTGTGATAGAGAGAATCACGAGAGCCGTACAACCACCGATTAGTTTGTTTGTCTGACACAGAAACGTCGGGAGCGATTTTGCGGATGGGGTTCGTTATCGCTCGTCAAGCAATTTGTTTAGTTTCATCTTGACATGCGGAGAAAGCATATAGAACCGATGAGTAATCCGAGCACAAGTAGCTCCTTTGGGGGCGTGACGAGGATATTTAGAAAAATTCTACAAAACGAGAAGTTCTCAGACTGCCTGGCGCTTTCCGAAATCTCGGGTGTCAGAACTTGAGAAGACGCCGGGAACGAACGATTGGGAATATAATCATCCTATTACTATGAGAAATTATGAACCTAACTTGACACACTTTTTCTCTCGTAAAATCCTGAAATCGAATCGTATCATCTTTCCAAAGGATTTTCTTAAAGACAATCAGTTGAATCAAATTATAATAAAATAAAAAAATAAATTGCAGTAAAAAGTCTAATTTATTGATTAGATATACTATGTATATAAAAGTATTAAAATAACTTCCAATTACAAGCACTTGTTTTAACAATCGTGACATTTGTTACACGTTCTGGTAGCCGCTCGATTCTCACACATCGGCACGCACAGGAATTTTGTCGGCGAAACAACCCTCGGGAATGAGCCTGCCCCAGCCGACGGCGGTTGGAACCCACTGAGTACACAAAACCTCGTTGTTGAGGTAGATAGGGACCTGCTTTACCGCAGCAGCTGAGATAATGGGAAGGAAATCAGTTCATTTCTATGTTGATCCCACCAGTTCGGTCCCCGGCGCTTAAAGGATCGCCACGATTGGCTGGCTGATCGAGAAAATCGAACCGGAACATCAGCGCAGCTAATCGAAAGACCTGATCGTGTCTGCCAATCGTGAACGGTTCAAAGAAGCATTCGTGTTGAATACAAAAATATATCCGCTAATTGTCCATAGTATGATTCAAAAATTGACGTAACTACTTTTTTATTACTATTAAAATTTTTTTGAATTGTATATAATTTAAATCAATCAGAGATGGCAAGTTACGCGTTATTATTTGTAACGCCGTTATCGTTACTTTATAACAACGATTTGGTAATGACGTTACAATTTTTCATGACGGTAACAATAACATCAGGGTTAGAACAGTCACTTTTCAAAGTACTATTACTCGTTTCTTATTGAAAAAAGTAACGTATTAGTAACGGCGTTACTTTTACTCATTATGTAACAACTAACGATCGAGTTATTTTCTAAAATGATTGTTCCAACCCTATCATTACCATCATGAAAAATTGTAACGTCATTATAAATCGTTATCATAAAAAAGTAACGGTAACAGTATTACAAATAACGCATTATTTGCTATCCATGAAAGTTTACAGTAAATGTGCTATCTATATAGATACAATATTATACATTTCATACTTACGCCCAAACAGAATAAGTTACGATAAAAATTCAAACTGAAAGTAACTTTTAGTTATTATTTTTAAGCTATTTTAACGTTAGTTTGGTGTCATGATGACTTGTTCTACTTCTGTAATACGTATGTAATAGATTAGCCGTTATTATATTATTGAGATTTTAAATATAAGTTCACAAATACGGGGCCACAAATGCGTTTTGATAAAACAGTTTCAAGAAACGATATCCCATCCTTTGCTTCTGTTACGTTCGGGAATTTGAAGTTTCGTTCGAGATCACTGCACGACAAAGTTTATCCCACATGCAGGAATCGCGATCTGCAGGAGTCGCGGTTCAATTTCGCGTCTAAACGCCCATAAGTTTGCGGTGAGGAGATTTTTGCGGGTGCATTCCCCGGGGAGGATAGAAGCTAGCTGAGCAATTTGTCAACACCATTAGTCCAGAAGGGAAAGGGATGCACTAAGGGTGGACTTCGACGCATCTGCTAGCTCGATTGCAAGACCGCGCGATAATAAAGGGGTAGTTAATGACTAACGGGGGCTGCGCAGATCGGAGCCGACCGTATGCCGCCCTGTTGACAAAATATTGAGCTTTTCGTCGGCCGAGTGGGGATAACAGATTTTCCGCGACGATTCTTCTTGCACCGAATTTTCGCTCGCAATCTCGATCCGATCGTCCAGCTATTTCCGCATCATTTTCATTAGAGCATGGCATTGCTTTTATCGCGGTCGACGCTGGCATTAATTTCCATCGACGTGCTGATATTAATAGAGTTCGCGTAATCCCGTCGCGATATTAATGACAATAATATGTGGGGTAGCGTTCACGATAGAAATTTTAATTCGCTCGCGGCCGCTTTGAATTTATCAATATCCTACCTGTTGACCCGATCAAGCGCGGCGACAAATAATGCGAAAGTGAGCCAGCTCGAGTAGTGATAGGGCAGTTAAATGAAAAATCATTGAGAATGCATAATGCTTAGGAAAATAAGCAATGTTGAGAATAATCCTTATAATAATTGTAAATTGCGTACAACCAAGTTTTATCCTCTGAACGGATTCATAAGCCGAAACAAACCGATTTATCCATCCTCGTGGAATTCATCTACATATGTAGACGAGAGCATGATTTATTGTCGGAAGAGCGAGTGAAAAGAAAATTCGATACATTCGCGAGAAAAATGAAGCTCTTCTTAGAGTACTCGCGATCCTGAATGGTGGGAATCGCTGGCGCGAGTCTAGTACTGGAACCGAAACGGGGATAGGTATAGGATGCCATTGGAATAAGATCGGGTTTAGCCGCAGTGTCGGGTTCGAGCCCCGGATAAGTCTACCTTATCCCGATAAGCCGGTGAGTTAATGAATCACAAAACAGGTGGTGGCGTTGCCACGGAAGAGGATCGTCTTCGTCGTCTTCGACGATCGCCGTACGTGTGACTGAATTCGCCCGTCGCGCGAATGACACTACATTACAATGAACGAGTAGCGCGTTATGAAACTTGTCTTCGACTAGTCCATTTCGACAAACATTTTCAGCGAAGTCTTCGGTTAAGATTTTACGGTGTAACGAAGCGTTTCCATGGGTCTTATGTATAAACGCAATGGATTTGGACAATTTTTTTAAATATTTGTATTGCAAATTAAGCATTTAAAAAATTTGTAACAGAAAAGTAAAGAAGGATAATATTGCTCCCTTATTTCCAAAGTGACACAACTTAAAAAGTGATTTTCGAATTATTACCATGAATAAATTAAGTAAACATTATCCTCTCAATCTACAAAAGTAAATTTAACTTCATAAAAAATTATCACAACGTAAAAAAGCAGTGGTTTAAAAAAAATTGTTAAAATCATCACAACGCACAAAAAGAGTGATTTTTTAAGAGATATGAAATGAAACTGACGAAAATGATATTTGGTTATGTTAAGAATATAGTCTTTTTGCCGACATTATTTGATTAATCAATAATTTTCTGTTGTGTTGAAAAATAGTTTTTTCTCTTTTCTGAAGTTTTTTTAGTTGTGTTATTTTTGAAAAAAAAAATAATACGAGAGCAAGATCTTCTCAAATAATTGAAATAACATCGTTCGTTTACTACAACAACACAACTCAAAAAAACATTTTTCCAGAAAATCAATTTAAAACATTAAAATTTTGTAACATTATTAGTAATAAGTTATAGAAACAAAAACTGTCGTATATGAATAAATTAATTAACTGTAAGTAGGTAAGAGAAGAACCAAAGTCAGATATTGGTATAATATTAATATCTATGCGTGTGTATATGTATTTAAATAAATTATCTCAGATATATAACTGCGCGCCGACTACTTTTCAGATTACTTCAAAATTTTGCAATTTTAGCATATCTGATTATAGATGGCATAAAAGTACGATACATTCTTCCTTTTTTTTTTATATTTCTGCTCTTTTACAAACGACTAAAAAATGATAATTTTTGAGTTGTGTCATTATTGTAGCAAATGAGCGACATGCTCAGCGACATGTTTAAGTAAAAATAGTTATACCGGACCATAGAAAATAGCAGATTTAATAATGACTAATGTTTAAATTGTTTAGCCTCAGTAAAAATAGGTAGGCATGTACTCTCGAGTTTTCGGCGCATCTAATATCAAATGGGCCCGAAGTTTTATCTACCTGTTTCATATCATGGGTAGAAATAACACAACGCTTATCAAAGTTATTCGTACTAAAATTTTATCTCGTCTGGCACTTGACGAGAATCAATGTCGTTTCATCAGACAAGAGTCTCTTATGATTAAAAAGAAAAAAAAAGTCGAGTTTCAGAGAGTCTCTAAATAACATAACGTGAAATTTGTTTATTGATTTCTTCTTTTTAATTTGCTAAATGGTTATATATTTATTTATAAAACGATTATCATTGTTTGAGAGATTTGCTTGTAAGTACGATAACATGATAGATTATGATTGGTTAGCAGTTGATCGCAACGAAAATATTATTAATTTCGTTTCAATGTTTTCTAGAGTAAGAGTGGGAGCGTTTGCAGTGAACATATCTGAATTATAGATCTTTCGATAAAAGCGCGACGAGAGAGGAAATATATTAAATTTTACCTTCTTATCGAGGTTTATCGGCGAGGTAGCGTGTAATTGAATATTTCAGATCATGCGTCACGTTGCGATTCATCGCGCTAAATCATGCGAACAAACGTTTCATTTTTCTCATCGAATTATTTCATCAATTCCAATTGTTTGCGCGTCGCAAATCTGTTTATTTGTCGTAGCGCGTTTTTGTCACGAGCGACGACGAATAAAGAAAGTTTCCTACATTTGTGCAAAGTCATACGTATCAATCTTATTTTACGAATGACACATCCATGATACGAGATTTTCGACGGAGAATGTACGATAATACTCTCGCGCGACGCAGTCAGGAAAAACGTCAAGGTACTTATCGCGCGAATCAATGAGGATCGATAGTATCGTCAACAATAAAATCAAGCGCTGTGACAAGTCAGCTACAAGCGATTATAACGCGATAAGGTGTGATGTGACAATGGAAAAAGTAAACCTTATATCTTGTCGGAATCAATATATAAGAGAATTTAACACGTTGATTGTACCTAATTACCGAACTCATTCGTGAAATCACTTTACTACGATTTTATCATACTTAATTCTTTCATGATCTTAGAGAATGCGATTTGATTCATTGTATTTCATGCATTTTATGCAGCAATATTTACACTGTGAAAGACCATTGTAATTACATTTGCAATTACATTAAACTTTACGTTGAGAATCTTAAATTAACATTTTTTTTATATAGATATACAGAGTGTTCTACGGGAATATGTTGAAACTGATCAGCTGTCATTGTCAAATATATTTAGTTATTAAAAAATAAAAATTGCGTTGAAAAGAGGAAAGTACGTAACTTTTAATGGGTATAGATAAAATTTAATAAACTATAATTGTATTTTATTTTATTGATGAAAAATACGCTAAATATCCTAATGATTAATATTTTTGAAGTGCGATCATTTGAATCAATACAAAACTCTTTTTTACGAAAACTTGTAAAAACTTTTTACATGTTTCAAATATTGTTGATAACCTTTGCAATAGCTACTACTAAATTTTACATTGTTTTTGAATCGTGTTTACAGTCTTGGATAGTAATCATTAGTTTATTTAATTATTATTTGATATTTTTTATTAATAAAAATTAACTTATATACAAACATATTTGTTACATTTTATTCATACCCATTAAAAACTGCAGATTTTCCTCTTTTCAACGCAGTGTATATTTTTTTCAATAACTGAATACATTTGAAAATGACAGCTGATTAGTTTCAACTCCTCACCGTGAGACATCTTGTATATATTGCAGTGCTGAATGAAAAAGTAATGTACTTATTGCGTTTATATTTTAGTAGATGGAAAACCATTTTAGATAGAAATAATTTATTCAAACCTAATTTAAACAAGCAGGCATTATTTCTACACTACTTTAGAAAACTGTATTAATTACTTTTGAGGATTTATGCATAGGTATCAAAATAGATCTATTGCTCTTTGAAAGAGAAAGAATAAAATTAATAATTATTTCTTTTGAAACTTGACATTCCTAATAAATATCTATAACAATAGGTAATAATAAATTATCTCGTGAAGATACCAGGTGTGTATTTGTCCATAAAAATAGGCTAATGATACAGGATTCGTAAATGAACCGCATCTAGGTTACTGATCACTTTAAAATCACAATGAATGATTGCGGGATGGCGGTAGTCTTTAGTATTGTGAACGACTCACCACGTTTAAGTTTCTCCAGCGGCTCATGGTGCAGCTGGTGGCTGGAATTGTGCAGCATCGAGGTATCGTGATGCGAATTACCGTGGAGATCATGGTGGTGCATCGTGCCCTGAAGATGGTCGCCGTGCAGGCCGGCCATCGAGGCGGTTGCCGCGTGCTGATGATGCTGCACCGAGAGGCTGCTCGGAGGTCCGATCACGAGGTCCTGCAGACACAAATCCGTATTGCTTCCGCCACCGCCGCCGCCTCCGCCGCCACCGCCGCCGCCTCCGGCGAGATCGAGGCTCCCCCCGGGCCCGCCGCCCCGGTCCATACTATAGAAGGTTAACGTCGTGTTGACTGTTCCTTACAACTTGGTGACACGATCAACCTGACCCGCGAGAGGTCGCGAATCAGCGCGATCACGGTTTGTTCGTTGGCTTCTTCTAAGGACACATTCAAGCGTCCTCCCTGTCTCGTAGATCGGAGAATGTCGTCAACCGAGAATTTGCGTGATAGTTTTTTTAAAGACGATTACCAACCGAAAACATCAAGCGGCTTGTTTCCTTCGAAAAGAGTACTTATCATGAAAATTGTGACGCATCGGTTTCTATCAGACAATACAATGCGCGGTTGTTAATATAGTCAATAATGAGGTCTATGGATTCTTCCATAGGTTTGTAAAGAGATTATACTCGTATAATTCTTTCTTTTTTTAGAGATTACAGCTTTTACAGCATGTTCGTCATACCGTCGGCACTCTTACGCTGGCGCTCCGATTCTCTCTATCGTTGACAAGATAAGCGTATACGCGACATTTTGCGCTGGAGGTATTCGAGATGGACCGACGGGAATTACGTGGACGGTCGCGAATTCACGGCAAGACTCCGAAATATAGCGCGGGATTCACGTGGATGACACGCCGCGCTATGACACGTGGAGACTTGATAAATCAGGCAAATTGTCGGCTCAATGTCACTATATTATGTAAAAAAAAGCTAGAAGAGTTATAAAATACGTCGCTTAAGTAGGCTGAACTACTAGCACTATCATCCTCATAAACATCTTCCACTTGAGGTAGATGAACTCATCTACTTCTCTTGCTCCGTTTTTATCTGTTGAATTTTTGCTGTTATTTCTCACTTTGATGGAGTCGAGTATTCACGATTTGTCACGATTCTTCTTCACGCTTTTACGTCCTCCCTGTGAGTGTCATCGAAGCGTTCATAGATCAGATAGAACGTAGACTGTTTGTAGACGTAATGAAAAGTTCCCTACAATATCTAGCACTAGATTGACCACTACTCCTCTCCGTCATCCACTCTCTCCTGCGAGATGTTCACCAAGAGTCGACATCCGCTTCTGTCACCAATCAAAGTTACGGCGATAATTTGATAGCACGCGATGGACGAGCACGGCACCCTCGTGACACCACGATCTGTATTATCACCACTTCCGAATTCTCGTTCGCCACTCCGGGAATTCACTGCGTGAATGTTTACATGCGATTTACAGACGCGTGGCACGAGAACAACGTGGTCTCCTACCCGCGACCGTCGTCAGACGGCGCGGCCGCGGGTAACGACGTCGACGTCGCCGCCGTCGTCGTCGTCGTCGTCGGCACGAGCGCGTCGATGATAATCGCGCAGCACTCGTCACTATTCGCACCTCCGCCCTTAACGTACGTCGGAGAGGAGAAGCGCGGAGCGGGACACGGCGATAGAGGAAAATATAAGAAGGCGGCGGCGGCGGTACCGCTGG
>NW_017296901.1:87859-182578 GCF_001594075.2 Trachymyrmex cornetzi
GCCGGGCGGCCTGCCTGACTGTCTGACTGCGCCTCTCCCTCTGGCTCGCTCGCTCTTACTCCCCTCCATCCGTTCCTTCTCTCTTTGCCTCCACACCCGGAGCAGACTCCCCACCTATCACATCTCGCTCGTACTCGTGGCGTTACTCGCTCTCTAGCACCGCTCGTTCCCCTTGGTACGATCTCTCACGCCTGTGTCCGCGTTGCCGCTCGCGCTCCTTTCCTCCCTCGGCTCACCCCATCTCGATCGCGTCTCTCTCGCTGCTGTTTGTTCGCGATTCGCATCCTCTCGCTTTAATCGCGTGCATCCTTGTTCATATAAACGGGTTCTTGCCCGCTACCTCACGATCTCTTATACACAGCCTTGTCCCTCCACCGCACTCCTTCTAGCCAACCCCTTCGCACGTCTTCCTCTTGCACAGCATCCCTTCTTCTAGAATCGCATAGCGCTCCTTCTCCACTGTACCTCGTTGCTCGCGTGATCTCTAGCACCGAATTTTCTGTCTTGTGAGTCTGCGCGACAGAGTAATTCTTTAGGTGCCTATAGTCTGTCATTGTTTTTTCTCTGCCTGTTGTTCGTTTTCGACCATCTCGCTATAGTATTACAATATTATCGCTATAATAGAATTTTCTATGCTACGATCTTTTGTATCTTTTTTCGTATAGTTTTCTCTTCTTGCGTATAGTTATTCGAGGCGGTCATACTGGTTAACGTTCAGTGTCACCGACGCGCATCCCTTCCGATTCATCCCCACTTTCGGATTTTAACCCCACCTTTGACCCGAAGTTGCCCCTCCTACGGTGGAGACAGTGGTTGGCGTGCTTGCCCCTTCGAGCGAACGCACACGCATACGTCGCACACGTGGTGTTTCCTCTTTTCTCTTGAACTACCGGCGATCTTGTGGATCTTGCTATACTACAACGATTATCGTTTGTTGTTTCTCCCAGTCGACCTCGTAACGCCTTGACCACGCGAGATCGCGATCCCACCACCAGCAAAGTAGTCTTCAGCGATTACCCTTCGCCTTCGTAAGAAATGCATCGCTATATCTCACTGTTTGTTTACCTGAAAACTCACGTGCAAATAAAGCAGAAAAGAACAGCTTGGGATTCCTACACTGTTGCAAGAAGTCAATCTTGCCGCTTCTCTCACACGTGATTCATAGAAGAGAATAAAGTGGAGAAAGAACATCAGGAAATTTTATTATGTTTGTTTTTTATTGTTACTCTGAACTGGCCTAGAACTTTCTTCTTGTTTTCGCCAAATTTTTAAACGTATATCTGAAAAGTACACACTAATTAGGGATAAAAAGAAAATATTATTATACTTTGGACCAGTAAGTGTATACTAGTTCAATTATAAAAATTGTTAACAATTACCTGCACTGTGATTTAAAACCCTGAAATTCATTAGGAGTCCAGTCGCAAATATAATACTCACTCGGTATATTCTATTTGTTATTTTTGTCACCACATTAATATGATTCGTGAATTATTATTTTGTTTTGGATATAATATTCAGTAACTTCACCATCTTGTGTGTCTCGCAAAATTGAAAATAAAGTTTGCGGCTCTATTTAAAATTGAGATTGCTAGTACACAGTTATCGTTCGGCTTATCAGTCGGAGCAAACATCGGTTTGCAGTGACGTCTGGAGTCGTCTATATTGGGCATACTGTTCGATTTCGAGAGGTGTGTCTTGAGTACAAGGAGTTTACGACTGCGGGCATGCTGCGCGAGCGTTGTCGAGGGAAAGCGAATTCCCAACTGTCTGATCTACTGCCAAATGATACGATTGATAGTACAACGCTTACGCGCGATTGGTCTGAGAATTCAAGGCTGCATTCAGGAACTTCTCGGGTGAACCTATATATATATATGTGTTTCATTTTATCCTTGTTTAACGTACGGTTTAACAATAAGGCTAAAATGATTCATGAGTGCAGTTTCGAATGAAGTTTCTGAACGCAGTCTAGAATTTATCACGTCGTTGTCAGGACTTCAGTGATAGCTTTTTATCATCAATTTAGGAAAAACAGCATTGTCATCAATGATGACTCATCATGATATACACCATGATGTAAGAAGACGTCATGATGACTTCGAAAAGTACAATCTGATATATACATATCAGAGGGCGTACTACATCAAATAATATTAGTATGTGTGTACGTTGGAAATAATCTTGATTGCAATAATTTAAATACGTTAATCACTTCTTTTTCACTATTTAAATAACGAAGCCTAAATTTATCGATGTTATTGATCTTCACACATAGCGTTTAAAATTTATAATTAACATATGAAAGAGATAAAAATGAAATAGATAGAAAGATTTTAGCTACAACCTGCAATTCGCTCTCAGCTTCAGGATCGATCAAATTGCAAGTTGCATTTAGTGTCTCGTCCATTCTCCATATTACATCGATTAGTATTGCGTCAACCGAATAACCTACAAGATTCTCGGTAACTACTTCGTAGACATGACGACGCCCGACTCGTTCTTATCGCGACGGGGAGCAAGGTCCAGAAGGGTCAGAGACGAAGTGGGCCGCGCGTGATCCTCGTAAGAGAATTGTCGTCAGCAAAGGGAGCCGTGGACGTCGTGACTGGCGTCAAGAAGTTGTCACGCAACAAAATGGAGCGAGGGATGGAAGCATCTTTCAAAGAGAGGAGAGAGAGAGAGAGAGAGAGAGAGAGAGAGAGAGAGAGAGAGAGAGAGAGTGTGAATATCTGTAGAAGAAAAACGACAAATGCAGGGTGGACGGAAAGGAAAAACGGAAAGAGACGGAGAGTAACTACCGGCGCGGTACAGAGGGGAGGGGACGCGCGACTCTAAAGCACTCGATGGAGGAGAACGCGGCGGGCGCGCGGAAAACGAAGAGCGCGATACGAAAACGGGGGTTGTAGCAGCAGTACATACGTCAAGCTAGGAACAGAGCGCCATCCCGGGGATCCCCTAACGCCTCGGGGAAAGTAGAGGAGACAAATGACAAGATGGCCACGCCTACCGTGCAGACCGCGTGGGCGTTATTTGCTGGTGTGTGCGTGTGACTTCCCAGAGTTCAGAGCTAGAGTGGGAGCACCACATCGGCGCGACTCGAGGTTTGGTGGGATAGCAACGAGAAAGAGAGAGAGAGAGAGAGGAGGAGAGAGGGAGAGAGAGAGAGAGAGAGAGAGAGAGAGAGAGAGAGAATGAGAGAGTGGGTTACGTATGAGGGACGCGGATGAGGGGTAGGACGTGTTCGCTAGGGTGTCTTCTGATTTTTGAAGCGACCATCCGAGTTATATGTATGGGCAACGTACATACAGCGAGTACGATGTCGCTGCAAAAATGTGAAGACCACTCTACCTCGGTAAATTAAAGTCGAAGATGATGATCGGGGATGGACACTGGCTTCGAATGAAATGTGGTTTCTCCTAGTTGTAGAAAATAATGTACCTCTCTTTTCCTTTCTATATCTTTTCCACCTACCCTTGTATATAGACAATGTCTTATACCGGGCATCAATATAACCGTACTTCAATATCGGCATTTCGATGATTCTGTCGGACGTATCAACAGCTTAATACCGTTCCATTAAAAACCGTGACAGTAATATTTCGTAATACGTATTATATTATATGTACACACTTTAAAATAATAAATACACTAAAAAATAGGAATATGGATTTAACATCATGCGGTGTTTATATAATTCTCACCATGTTAGTGTTGATATAAACATTAACATGATGTAGATTATGGTTTAGAACTCATGATGTTAAATCCACATCATAAATTGGTATTTATATGAACACTGACAACAAGTATAAGAATTATACTGAAAAAATCGACGGCTCGCGTAAAGATACATAATCGATCTCGTCGCTTCGCGTATTTTAGTGTCGAGACACTTCTGATATTTCACGTCTACGGTGTTAAATCTAATGCCCATATTTTTTGGAGTGTATATAATAAAGATATTATTATACGGAGCTAATTTATATAAAAATTTGTTTATTGAATGCAGTAGTAATAATCAACGCGATAAATGATTCGTGATATAAAGTTACATCTATTATGTACTATATTGATAACATAACTGTATGCAACAAGATAAATTACTACAATAGAACTTTTCGTTGCAACGCGTTATTTTTGCCAATCCACGATAGACATGATCGGGAGAATCAGACGTTTGTATTATACGTCCGACCATAATTATTGTAATTCGATAATAATTGAAGGATTACGGATTATCTCTGTATATAGGAGAGTCGCTCGCAGCACGGCTTTGCGGTTGGCTTCAACGTCGCTGTCGCATACGATCGCACCTGCTATTCGCTATTGGTCTCTCTCGATCGACGTTCAACCCTGAATGGGATTCGACAATCGGCTCGTTTTATCGACAGTTAAACTTCGCGCGACATATTGTCGGCGCTGTTTTTCTCTATCGCGAATTCACTGCATACCTTGCACAGGTATGAATTGTTTATTGAGAAAATGGCTGAAGAAGTTATGTAATAAAGTACTAATAATCTCTTATTTGTCGATTACACAATTTTGAATTGTCGTGCAAATCTGTTTTGTGTGTAACATTACAAACACGTAACTAAATGTAATTAAATATTTAATATTAACTATATGTGGTGAGACTAAAAATTGAGATAAATTTTTAACGCTAGACTAATTTAAGAGCAATCGTTAAAATCGAATTTACGTAATTTCTGAAGATGACGTATGCATGTTTCAACCAGCAAAGTTTGACTTTTGCTATTGACATGTAATAAATGGTAATTATTTACATGTGCACAAATTGCAGAATCTTATCGCACTTTTTGGTCGGTTTTACGATCTTCTAAAAATAAAGCCTCGCGTTACCCAATTATCACTCGTAATTCTAATTACTACTCTGCGCCATATGCGTGATTATTATTTGTACTTGCCATTTGCTCAATATCGGCAACAACCATAAACTAAGTTATTGCCTGGATGCTATAAAAGGATAAGATAGACGTTTATCAGCTACAAGCGGTCGGTTGCTCGTTTTAACGACGAGAACTCGACTCGCAAACACACATCTGACGTTAAATATTACCTGTCAGGTGACTATTTTGCAATGTGGCTCAAAAAACTCAATCATATTGTGCAATTTTAATTTGCAATTTACGAAATATTTCATTGACATAGATACGCGAAAAAATATATACATTTGAGAGAAAACGATTTTAAATAAAGAAAAGATTTGCATCATGCGCCTATTTTAAGCCTTAAAAATGTTGAATTTGTGTGTAATTTGTGTAATTGCAGAAAAAGGATACACATATCTTATCGCTATAAATAATATTTAATATTTTAAGAAGAAATACATATCTATCTACTTAATTCATAATGCAAATAATTCCTATTACTCAAGTGGGAATTTATACGGTACATTATATTAAATCCTGGTGAAGTACCGATCCTGTACCGAAAAATGAATTTCCTATTTCATTACTGGACCAGTATTTAAAAAACAATGACTCCAGATTGACTTACACTAGAAAAGCGCTGGAATAATTTAATAGTTAAAATCGAATTTACGTAATTTCTGAAGGTACTACTATTCAATACTTACCCAATATGTGGATCAATGATTGAATAGTAGTACGTTTATTGTGTCTATACTTTATCCAAAATCAGTGTGTCAGATGTCAATATTGAGACAGTACAAAAATATACTCTCTGTTAGTATGTTTGCAGTGTATCTGTATTTAATACAGTAACTTCATACTATAATAGTACTGTATTGTAAGTCTTGACCCATTGGAACCATTCCAATATTCTTTCGATATCATACCCGTACCGACATGTAAAAATTAATACTGGGCTAGTATCTCACTGGTAGTCAATTCCTACTAGAGTACATATATAATACTATACGTATATTTCTGTTGACCGATGATTGTCTTTAATTGAAACCATGTTGCACATGAATTTTTATTTCTTTCGAAGCTATGCGATTTGTAAAGATAATTTTTCTTGCGCGTACGGAACCTTTTCAGGAAACGCCTACTTAACTCTCGATGTTAGTATTGATGACTGGTTTTTGTATTGTAGATTGCTTTCGATACTAATATTTGAATTGCAGTATTGAAATGAAACCGATAAAATAGATTTTTTTTCAAGATAAATCTATTAAAATAATTTCCTGAGTTTTTCTTCAAATTTGTATTATGATGGTCTACTTTTCAAAATTGAATCAAAGTTAAAAAGTAAAAGATTCTATTAATGCAACAGAGAAATGTTACTATTCCTTAAATATTTTACATAATTAATCTTACAAAATCAATTTTAATGCTCAAATAATTTCATCAGTTTTGTAATTTAATCTTTGCAACTTTACAAGACTTATTTTTCAAGTTTGGGAAATCGATTGGACAATTGTATTGAATCTTTTGCTTTGAATATTTCTTATTCTATAGCGTGAAAACTTACTTTCGTCTCTTTGTATCTTTCGAATGGAAATATGGACGTTAGAAAATTTCATCGCAGTTTATTCGAAATATTGGCAAGATAGGCAGGATAAGCTGCTCGATACGGCCGCCGTAAAGGATCTATTGGTGGCATGAAGCGTTTCTATGACCGCAAAAGAGCAGATCAATTGTCACCGCCGACGTGACTTGCTCATGTTTTACTAGCGATAGTAAAACGTGCCTGTGGAGCAAACAATCGATACTCGGTACGGAATATCGTTTTCGAGATTCGTATCTACCGCCGCGATAACATCCTCCTTTGTGTCTGCATTTACCTCTTCCACCGCCGAATTTCAACAAAGAGGCTTCGAAAGACTTTGCAGTCTTCCGATCCTCCCTTATCACTATTCTCGGAATGATACACATCTCGATGCTTATTGCAGAATAATCGATTTGCCGATTAGCCAATTTTATCCGTCTCAATGCAACTGCTAAATGTCGCCCAAGATTGATTTTTAAATATGCTTTGGGATGTAAATGATTCTTTTTCAAAGCTACTTTTCCGTGAAATATTTGACTATATCTATTTACGCATTAAACATTTTTTAAATGAATGAAATATACACAGAAATACGTTCTAACTATATAGCGTTTTAGATATTCTTTTCGTTTTGTCTCATTAATTGATTTGAAATCAATCGATTTTTCTCTATGACAAAAGTATATAATCAAAAAACTTATTATTGCTACTGTGATCTAATTAAGTTTCTAATAGGACACAAATAATCAAAATCTCATAAGTAAAACTTTCTTAAAAAAATTTGCATGTGAATTCTCCTGATTCTCTTTACGTGATGAAATCGGGCTGTTGCATCTGCAATTTAAAGTATTTCGTTGAAAGATACGCAATAATTTACATCTTCAATCGGTTTTGTCTTCTATCAGCCGACCGATCTGCACGATAAAAACAGCTAATCTATCTATCTCGATTGTAAAACGTATCCATCCGACGCCGACAGTTTATCTTCAGGCGGAATCTTTTCGCCAGTAATTCGAACAAATAATTCGAACAAGTGTGGCAAGCAACCTGTGATCAATTTTAAAATAATTTTGATATTTGTACATTCAACATCGAGAGAATCTTTACATTTTGGTCAAGTACGAACGAAAGAAGCGTACTTATACTTTTTTAACGCCCATATTCGAACCATCCCAAGTTTATTCTCGTACGAAGGAATCATATCGATTTCAGTCAAGAACGACCACGGTGCCTGGGGGTTGCTCTGTTTCGATTTCGTTTACTACTGGTGCCAGTCGTTCTTCCTTCTCGCTCCCCGGACGCTCGTGCATTTTCTTTTCTCCCTTGACTCACCCTTGGCTCCCACTCCATTCGACCAAGCCGTTCGGTCGTTACAGCGCGCCGTCTTTACAAATTTTATATCATTTTTATGAGGCATAAAGTCGTCGAGAAGCCGACCGAGGAGAAAAGAGAGAGGGTTAGAGTACGAGCAGGGGTGCGGCAGAGGGGAAACTTCTCGGTCCAAATCACCCCTCTTGGTTCCCTATCATCCCCGCCAGTCGACACCGTAGTCACGTGGCTGGGCGGAGCGGATCGCACCCCCTCGTTCTCGCTCGTCGGTGTGGGGCACGAAGAGCGGGGCAAGCCGGTAACGTAGAAGGGGATGCTGTACCACGTTAGGGGTGGTGGGTTGTAATTCGCCGGACGAACTCTATATCGAGGAACGCTTCATGTCTTGTCTTGTTAAAAAACTCGCGATCACTGAATACGTCTTTTTCATCTGTAAAGCGAAATATAATTTTGGGAAAGTGTCTTCTTAGTTTTTGGATTTGTGATCGAGTTCTATGAGTAAAATGTTTCATCATATCGAAACGCGTAATATACAATATGTAGGAAGTATGAAAAAGAATACGTCTCTATAATACTTTAACATCAATGTAAAAATTAGCAAATAATTAAAAATGAATTAATTAAAAAGTTATAAAAAATTGCAATATCTGAAAAAGATTTAATATTAAACTTATATAGTCTCTGAAATTGCGTTATATTTCTCTCTACGGGTTATTTATTATAAAAATTGTTTTAAGTTAAGATACAAGACATAGAATATAAGCCACAATTAAATAAGCTAATTGAAAAGAAAGTGCGGCGGAAATGATAAGTCGCAACGCGATAAATCGATCGGCTCTTCGCGACTATGCCGCTCACTGCCCAATTATACGGCAAGGATTACTCTCCCAGTTTAAGGTTAATCCTATTTAAGATGGACAGAAAGTAGGCGAAAACTTGGCTTCTTACTCGGTCAGCCTTTCGGCGATAGTGCGGCTTAGCGGCATTAGGAGCGACGATCCTGTTAACGAGCTTTCAATGGAGCAGACGATTTCGTTCGCAGATTCGTTTCGCGCTTCTTTAAATACACGGGATTCGATTCTCTACGTTACTTTACAAGCTTGACGTTGCTATTCTCTCATTCCTGTGTTTTGACTTTTTCGAGTTTTAATTCTCTGTGAGAAAAGAATCGTTTACACTTGCTGTTTTATACTACCCCGTATAAAATTCAACGAACGTTATTGTTCCCTTATTTTAAAAGTGACACAACTCAATAAAAGTTTTTGAGTTATTATCATGAATGACTTAAATATTACTCTATCAATTATCAGAGCGACTTAATACTTTTTTTTTATAATTAAATACCTTTATAAAAAAATCAAAATTAAAACAAAATTTAAAAAAGGTGATTAAAAAAGATGTGTTAAAATTGTTATAACTAAAAAAGAATAGATTTTAATAATTATGAAACGAAAATGATAAAAGCGACACTTATTAATTGTGTTAAGAAGAATTCTTTTTGCTGATATATTGTTTGATTAGTCATTAATTTCTTTTTCCTTTTTCTAGGAAATGTAATTTCTTGAATTGTGTCATCTTAGAAATAAGAGAGCGATATTTGAACGGCATTCCACGAACATGTTAACTCTTATTAAGCACATTTCAAGTTAATTATATTTAAAGCACAAAGTTTAATGTCGCGTCATTCTAGCTAGAGAGTTCATCTCTGAAACACACACACACACACATATATATATATATACACACGTTTATGTATATATAATATATACATATATTATGTGTATAAAAGGTACATTGCAAAATGTTAATTTATTCATATATGTATGCACAGAAGTTGGATCGTAATTACTATTTTATTGCTGCGATATATGGAATGCAAAACTCTATTTTCTCTACTACGTAAACTCTCTCTCTCTCTGTCTCTCTCTCTCACTTTAAAATTCAACGCGCACGTGTAAACGATGTCACCCTTTTGCGTGTTTTGATAAATGAACCGCGAGCACCGTCATCCCCTTACCCGACCTCCTTCAGCCTCCCTTGATTCCACTCCATCAATTTTCAATCACAAAGAAGTCTCTGCTCCGCCACCACCGCAGTTATCGCGAGTCCTTCCTTTGGTCGGTTATATCTACCTATATATTCATTCTTCTATATCATCCTTTATATATCGCTTTCCACGCTACAGTTCACCTGTTTTAGTACACAAAAATGTTTTATCTCAGAAGAGAACGATATATTTTTTAATCTTTAACAATCATGAAATTATTTAACTTTATATGTCCTATTAGAGGTTTGAAACAAATTTATTAGTTAAAAATGTCAATATAGTTAATTTTTAATTTGCGGAAATTTTGGAGTCGACTTTTCTTGAAAAGAACAATATTACGTTGTTCTCGTATAATTTTTAACGTATGATTCCTAAAATATTGATACATAGAAATATGAACGGGACATAACAATTTAATGAAAGTAAAATGATAAACTGCCTTAACAAACGTCACAATAAAAATTATTGTCGCGCGTCTGTGTTCCGTGGCTCAATGCGTGCTGCAAGGGATTACAAGGATAAAGAGAGGCGTGCAAGATAAGCAAATGTTTTTTTTTCTTTTTTTATTATTGGCAAATGTTCGAGACTCGTGCGTGACTAATCCTAATGAAAGCGGACAGCACGCATTGGTCGTGTTTAATGACCAATAGAGATAATAAATGTACACGGATAGCAAACATTAACGATTGTACGAATTATCTTCTTTTGCACCTCGACGACTCGGCAATAAAGATATCGTCCCATGATTACTATCTCATGCATGGAAAACACAATAGACGATCAAAGCTCATTGCCGAAATTTGGATACATAATATTAATGAAATCAGTCAGACTATTTATTGTAGCAGAATCGTTACACTTCTAATATTAAAAATAATAGTAATCGTGTAACTTATTACATAATTATGAAAAAATAGTAAGTGGGATTGCTTTAATTCCACCGAATTGTTGCAATATTATTTCTATCTCACAATTATTCTATTTATTTAACTGTTCTGAGATATCTACTATCTCGTGATCTATTATTTCGTTTACGTTAAACAACGATTCAATTTAAAAATTATTGCATTTCTCTCTTTTCTTGTTTTTTTTTCTTTCTATCTCTTGTCTATCCGCAACCGGCTTCAAGTTGCGGATAGAGGAAATAACATCGAGCCAAAATCGAAGAAATCTTCCATAATCCAGCCGGTGGTCTCTACCGTGCTCCTCCGGACGACCCGTCAGGCCGCAAAATATACTTGAAATTACGATCTATCCAGTCCGAGGGACGCTTTCTTGTCCTCGATTCGGCCCGAAGAAAGCGAGAAGAAGAGTCCTCTGGTCCTTCTCGAAAATGACTGAACGCGCGAGCGTGTGCGGTGTGTGCGGCGCGTATCGTGCACGTCGATACAACGCAACGCACACGTCTGTAGTCGCGATACTCACGCATCCACATCTACCGCACTGTTACATCGGTCTCGCACACACGCGTAGTCTCGCGGCGGGGAGCGTAGGTGAAGCTGAAGAGAGGATACCCTGCAGCCCTCCCTTCGTTCCCCGTACTCCGGGAACAACGGGCCGACGACCAATGGAATCGCGAGTCCGGGGCGGTGCCTTTCGTGTCGGCCAACATGGCAGCTCTTCGTCTTGCTCACCCGCCGGCGGACACAGTGCGGAGAAAGATCCACTTCGTACGTCTCTCGTCGATACTCCCGTTTCCACCTATTGTTCCTCGCACGTTTCATTGTCGCGGAGCCTCGAGCCACGTCTCCTCTTGCCAGCCAGCCGCCAGAAATTTCACGATGCAGTGACCCACGTAATTCGGACCGGATAGACACATCTATAGCATTGTTTTCAGTAAACGCCAAGCACGGCCTGGCCGGACAGCTCCACGTCGCCGGACGCTGGACGTGAGGTGAAGTGCAAGCGACAGGTGAAGCGACCACCACGGCCGTTGCATCGTTCTTAATTTACAGCTCGACGTTCACGAGGAATATCACCAAGTGTCCCGTATCGCTGCTTCAAATCCACCTTGAAATTCTCTACTCTATATTATATTACCTTCTATACGAATCTTTTCGTATGTGATTTTAACATTAAATTAAATTGTCCGAGACTGATTATTTTTAGAGAACCGATTAATACAAATACTTTTATAAATTTGAGATACGCTTTTCTTTCTTTAAAAACAAGAAAATTGATGCGATAACGAAGTTAATAACAAGATATGTGATTTTTATTGAAATTTCAGACAAAAATTATTCGGAAATTTTAATATGATATCCAATATTGAAGATATCTAAAAAGTGTATTTTTTTTAAATACGTATTAATATTAAAAATGATCAATCAAATAGTAAAAATCATTTACAATCTAAATTAAACGTTATTGCCCATCGTTTACATAATAACAATTACGGAATTAAGATTTGATATTGCGATTTAATTAAATTATACGCGATCAGCATTGACATTAAATCGCGATACTTGAGTCGTTTAAAACTAATCGTTGCAAATGGCCGCGCAAAGATATTTCTTTAAGTACGCTCCTGGTTTTTATTCCTGTTCGATTTATTGTTGCTCGGTCGAGCTCGGGAAACGTTTATTACTTCTTCTCCAGATCTATAGAGACTTCACGAACAAGCGTATAGGGTGTGTCAATAATATATCATTACAGGATTTTAGGCGACTTTGGAAACGGAGTTTTGGCGCGAGCCACAGCTAATCTCTCATGTAGATAATAATAATGACTGGAAAAGCATTGTACGTCTACCCGCGGAAAATTCATTTGGCCTGAAGCTCCGCATAACTTATAATGGCTTAGGTGATATCGCAAATTATTTTCCCACCGTGGCCTGGATTAAGCAGCGCCTGCCTAAAATAATTATCCCCGTCCTATCTACGCGAATGATAATGTTCCTATAAATACCTTAAAAGCTAAGAGCTCGCGCTTGAATTTTCCGACGCTCTAGGTAATCGTGTCGTGCAGTCGGAGTTAATTCTTAAACGGCCGAAAATATTATTATAGTTACTATGATTAGAATCAAATCTCACATTGATTTTTTTTTAAATTATGTATATTTTAATAATAATTAAATGGCTGAAAACTTACAGAAATTTATTAAATAATGGTTTTGCTAAAATATTTAAAAATTTAGCTACACTGAGAAAAATTTCCAGACTTTATCCGTTCAAAATGTTAACAAACGGATATTTCCGATAGATTTTGATCGTATATTTAGGACTATCCGATGATTTTTAGGACTATCCGATGATTTTTAGGACTATCCCCCTGATAAAATATTAAGAAAATTTTGGCAGATAGTCCTAAATATATATGATCAAAATCTATCGGAAATATCCGTTTGTTACATTTTGAACGGATAAAGTCTGGACATTTTTCTCAATGTAGATATAGATCTGAAAATATTTTGTTTGAACCGTCAAAATGATTATGTAGGACGCTCAAACTAGTTACACTGAGAAAAAAATATATTACATTTTGATAAATATTTGTTTAAATAGTACTAGCTGAATATTTATTAAATGTAAACTAATATTTATTTCGTATCATTAGATCATCAATTTCATTCAACTATCATTTTTTTTATTTAGTAAATATTGCTGTAAATAAATGTTAAGTTTATATCTAAATAAATATTTATTATAATTTATGAAAGTTTTTTCTCAGCGTAGAATATTGAAACTTTTTACAGCACTGTCATCAATGCTTGTGTGTTTTAAATAATTTTTTGAGGGTCGAACTTATTTTCAGATCTGTATATCTAGTTAAATTTAGATGCTTCAGCAAAATCGTTATTTCCGTGTAGTGACACTAGTGACATGAGAACTTTGAAAATACAACAGCATACGTTTAATGAACATTTTCATCTAACAATAATTGCTTATATATTACTATTAAAATGTTACTCGACATATAATAGATATTTTGTAATTGATATTTTACTAGATTAATTTTATTTGTAATTTTACCATTAAAATAAGACGCCAGCAATATTTTTCCAGTCTATGTCGTATGTGGTTGCGTGCTCCGTTCGTGCGATGCGAGTATACGTTCAAGGACCGACATAAAGATAAGTTCTTTCCACGAAGATAGTAGGAACAAAGAATGTAAGAAGGTGTGAAACGAGCCACGTGCTCTACTACGCGCTCATATATCACGGCCCTTTCTATTCTCTTTCTCTTCTTCTACATCGCTTGCCCGTTCTTTTTTTTTTGCTTGTCTCTTTGCATCCCTCTGTCATTCCGACGCTGCAAGGGTAGAGGGGTGGCAGCAGTCTATGAATATTCTCGTTCGCCCCGGCAATGAAATGATGAACGACACCCCCGTCCGACGTCACCCCCTCTCGACGTGCAGCCCCGTACCTTTTGCCAGCATCCTTCCGAAAAGAAGAGCCTCACGCTCGGTTTCCTCCCGCGGTTCCTCCATGCGAACCGTACCATCGGTTCCTTAAACTTCTGCGAGCGTCGGAACCACCCTCGATCTCATTTATCAAAATCAAGCCACCGCTATTGGCAACTGACGTAATTGCTCGAAGACGTTGTACGCGTTCGATGGAATCGTTAAGATCTATTTAGTCGATCCATTTAGGCGTTTTCTAAAACCTGATCGGTACAACATCATATTGATATCGTTCCGAAAGTGTACCATCTATCGATGTAATCTTATTTTTTTCCTAATTTTTTTCTAAATTTGAATATCATGAAGTGAACAGTTTCTTTTCAAATACCATTACGAAAGTTAACTTAAAAAGTACTGGTATATGTTTAATACAATGATAAAAATATGGAATATCAAGTATTTTAAAGTCAGAATTTTTAATAATTTAACATTAACACTGAAATTAAATATTTCGTTGATTGAATGTGAGATATCGATATCATGCGTACACGCCAAAATGCACGGAAAGAACGATTTTTGCTAAAGAATTTAAAAATCCAATTGGTAAAAAGATTTTTGCTGAAGTATTTAAAAGTTTAGCTGAATTGGCCCGCACGAAATAAGGGAGAGTTTGAATCCCAGCTGAGAATGACATTTTTCGCAATAAATTTTCTACAGTGTTTTAAAGATGTTTATTAGCATCAGAGTAATATTAAATTTAATTTTAAGAGCAAAACCTCGGCAATTTTGAGATAGTTTAAGATGAAGGCTCCTAGTTATATTAAATTTTGATGTCGCGCATGTACGGAAAGAATTTTCTAAAGCATTTAAAAATTTAGTTAGACATACAGATCTAAGAATAATTTGTTGGATTATCAAAATAATTATGTAGAAATCTCAAGATGTTAAAGCAATGTTTTAATAACTTTTGACATTCCAGCAATCAGCTTGAGTGTCCTACATAATTATTTTTATGATTTATCAAAATTATTTTTAGATCTTTGGTTAAATTTTTGGATACTGGACTGAATTTCTTGCATATTTCCTCTTTTTTTCACGTTGGAAAGATAAAGAAAATTATTATTGCGTTTTTCCTTGCTTCTCTTTTTTTTTGAGAGCCTTGTTCCAGATATCTGACCAAATATCGGATAAAAAGAATATGACATCGAATATCCGATAATTTTCGGTTTCTAGTAATTTTACGATCCGGCGCATTCCTAAATACGATATTCGTGATCCATGCTGTCGACGATTTCTTTCAAAAACAAAATCGTTTTGGCAATTTTGAGACGATTTAGGGCGAGGCAAACATTTCTTGTGAACAATTTCATCCCAAAGTATAATAATTTAAAAGTTGCTGTCTTAATGGGGAGAATACCAGTAATTTTCCGAACAATAAAAACTGTCGTTTGGTGGGAATTTGGGATGGTCCGTTGCTAATTATGCTTTCATAATCGCGCAACGATCGTTCTCTGATTGGCTTTTATTTTTGCGACAACTTCGACGGCAAACTTGCTCCGACACATCCGGCGACGTGACACGAGCGATTTACCGCGAGTTGAACGACGCGCGGCGGCTCGTCTCGTCTATGACTGACGGCTCATAAAACCTTATCATCTGTTGTTCGGCATGAGCAAACGAACCCCTCCCGACGCTATCGTCTCTCTTGGGTTTTACGTAAATACGAGAAACGATTAAACGCATGCGATCCTCCCGCCAACTCCTAAACACTCGCGTTCTAGGTAAATTCTACAACGTCGTAACTTTTTTTATCTTTATCTTACTTTCGGCCGGCCAGTTTCCAGAGATATTTGTGTATGTCGTTATAAACGAAGTCTGCTAGATAATCATGATGCGGACATCACCGCAATTTCCATCTCTTGTTTACAAATTCTTTTGTTAAATTTATTTTAAATAAAAAAATTAGATTGTTTTATTTTCTCGGGATTATTTATAGCATGTATCAATGTTACAACTACTGTAAATCTTGTATTGAATTGTTCAATTAATGACCAAGGCAACTGAATGCCACTCTAAAAAAGGGGTTATTAAAATTCGGTGATTAAGTAGCGGAAATTGTAATGACTTATTACTTTTTGAGTGATGGCAATGATAATAAGTTAATTCAATAAATAAACAAATGGTAACGGGAAATTAGGAATTGGCGTTGTAGACGGGGTGTGCAATTTTACTTTAAAAAACTTTATCTCAATGAGAAAATAATCAGTGCATGTTTCAGATAATCTTTTAGCATTTTTCAGCAAAATAACGTAAAAAATTTATTACAGTAGATTGGTAGATGGTATCCATCCGGTCGCAATCATTGTGAGGAGTAACTATTCCTCCATCATAAAGCAAACTCCCCAATTGAAAGGCTGTATGGTAGTCAATGACTAAGAAACAATGATGTAATGATGATCAAAATTGTTGTAAATTATTTTGATCGTGAAATCAATAGTTATAATATAATACAATTAAGAACGTAGCCAAAAACATATTGAAAATTGAAAAAGGTGTTCCACGCCACTGCCAAAATCATAAATAATTTAACAAGGCCAGTTTGACGCGAATTATGGCAATTAATGTTAAAAATCTACTGATAATAGGTTATTTTAATAATCAATAACGAGTAATAATAACGAGGTACTTTTCAGGAAAAATAACGATAACGATGAATTACTTTTATAAAGTAATTTTTCTAATCTTGCAAATAATTCTGTTCCGCCAATCAAATATAATAAATGTTAACGATACATGTATAAAATAACGTTTTTCTTGCACTTTCGATAAACCACGAATCAAATGACAACGATCAACGATAAGATTATAAGAGATAAAGAGACACTTATTTCTGTCATTTCCGAAGCAAACGGGGCGGCCATGAGTGTATGATTAGTCTACTAAATAATTAAATTCTCATGCATTAGAATGCATTGATTAAATAATTTATAAACATCAAAATTAAAAACTGGATAAAGAATAGAAAATTGTTACAATCAAATTAGTGTTTTAAAAATATATATATACATATAATATTAGCGATATGGCAACAAAGCGATAGATTTAAAATACAAGTAACTAAAAAGTAAAAGAATTATTATAAATTTTTACGATCGAATTAAAAAAGGATATTAACAATTTCAAAATAATAAAAATTAAATATTTAACGTTTTAATAATATTTTTAGTTTTTTATACAAAATAATAATCAACAATTTATATTTGCATTAAATGAATTTGACGAGTCACTTTTCATCCAATATATATATAAATTCTTATTTCTTTATGTTAAAACGTTTATATTATTATGTGTCGAATAAATGTTTATCGCAAAAATTAATAAAGTTTAAAGTTTGAGCAATTAATTAATCCTTTATCGTTTTATATGCCACGTATTATCAATCGTAATCGTCTGATAAGAAGTGGACTCACTTTGACGACCTTGACGTACGTCAGTTACCCTTGCGACTACGGTAATTGCTACGTGTCCGCCTCTCCGAATGCTATACGTGTGCGACCTATAGATATGTTATACGCATCGCGTATTCGCATCCGTCAGATTTTCCGCGTCTGTGAGTCGACGCGACGTACGCTTCCCGCCGGCGGCGCCGGCGACCGTAGGGAAACCTTTAGGGGTGAAAACGCGCAGGGGATAGCGGCAATCTCCGTCGAAACGCGTTTCTCACTGCGGCGGTTGGAAACGAAATATACCTCGCGATTTTATTTCCGCGTACGGATTCCTACTATATTGAAAATACGTGTAGATTTAGCAAAATGTCGAAAAATATTTTAAAAGTACAAAATATTTAAATTAAAAAGATGTAAAATAGACTTGTAATTTAAATAAAATAATAAATTAAAGTATAATAAAATGTTATTCCTATATTTTTGTCGTTTATTCGTATAACATTAATATGTCATTTGTATAAATCATTCGAGACCGGCCTTGTATAAAATATCTTGATTTATTGTTGTAATCGATTGTATCCGTAGTCTCTTGCTAATAATTTGCATGATCAGAGGTGTGTCGCGAATATACGAGAGAGTCGAGATGGCAGAAACAACCCTCGGAGTTGCGGCGCGTTGGGGCACGCACAAAGGGGCGACGAGGACGCGTGTCCGCGTTCCCACGTCGACGACGCCGAGAATCATATCGGTGCACACGTATATCGCTGTTGTGTGCTGTCGTTCTGTCACGTTTCTCACTCGCGCGGATTCTATACCGATATTTGCCCTATTCGCGGCTGTAAGTGGGTATACTACCTACGACAGACAATCTCGAAATTCTGGATAAATAATCAACTATCTCGTAAAAATATGATCTCCCGTTTGTGCACTTTGCGTTCCTATCATTCTTGTATTTTTGCCAAACAACTTTATTACGCGAGATTAATTATCGATTTTTGTAGAGGATTTTACAATATTATTACATACATAAATTATTAGACTCATATCTTAATATTTTATATTCGAGGATATATTAATATTTCGCGTATTTTGTAAATTTATGTAACAAGCACAATAAATTGTATAATTAAAAGTAAATCAATGATGTGGTCCACACAATTTTGGTTTTATTACACATTCATATCGGTTCATAAATATTTATTCACATCATATAATAAAAAAGATATATTCTGTTCTCAGTATAGTAGCGTAAATTATTTGACAGTAATCGCAATCCATGTGACGATCGCAGATAAATCTCTAAGGAAGATTTAACGAGAAGACCAGACCAGACCTAGTCTTTGAAATAGGCGAGGATGAGAGCGCGTTAATTAACTAAAATCAGATCCGGATAATCGAAATAATCTCCGGGGCCACAACGAGAGGGGGATTAGACGTCTACCGAAATACTAATCCATTTGTTATACACCACCGGCAGTAAAATCTATCCGGGCGCGCTCCTAGGACGTTGTTATTTTAGGTGATATCTGAGAGTATGGCTGAGGAGACGCGAGGGGGAACGGTGAATAGATTGAGGAGAGGCAGAAGGGAAATGCAGAGAACGGTCGTCGTCGCGCAGGTTGTGGGTCGAGCCTTAGCGAGGGAAGCGCCCGAGGACCCTCGAAGGTAATCTTGGCTCGTTCGCGGAGGGTTGCATTTTGATCCCTGGAGCTTCCGCCGTGGCACGATCTCTCCGCGCCACCTCTGCGTCCGGGCTCACGCATTTACTATAATTAGAACTTCCTAATTAACGAGCAAACGTCGCACGGGTCTGTCGTAATCTCAGGCTTGACCTTCCACCATCGTTTAGACGCCTTTTCTCGCCCCCGCGTTTTAATCCGCCTTCCGATCCTCTTTCTTCCCGCACCGCCACCGTCTGCCCACTCGCGGAACATCAAGAAAAAGTGGAAGCTGCGCGCGGCACTAAAATTTATTCCGTTCTTTTTATTTCGAGATTAAGAAATGTATATAGGGTGTCCCATTTTAATCAACGCACTTGAATTTCTTCGAAATCATACGAGAGATATCGAAATTTCATTTTTACGAGATTATATGATATCGAGGGGAACATATGTTATGACTAAAAAAATTTGATTTTGCAGGATGAAGAGTCTAAGTTAAATAAAGGTCAACTTCTTTAAATGGCTAGGTACATATATTATAGTTTTTGTCTGGCAGAATCCGATGAGAATAATACTCCTGAACATAGAAGATAGCACTAAATAGTAGAAGGTGCATATTATACAGGTTTACGTATAAGGTAGTTTAAGTAGTAAACATAATAAGTACCACCCTACACAAGATTTAATAATAATACATTACATATTATATACAGCAATAATTAGCAGTATTTAGTACGAACGATGTATGTATTGTATTATTATTATGTCTTGTGTGGGATGGTACTTATTGTGTTTACTGTGTAAACTACGTAAACCGTGGTATGAGTGCTACCATGTGCATTTTCTGCTACCCAGTGCTACCTTCTGTACTCAAGATTTATTCTCGTTGGATTTTGCTAGGGACGACAGTTTAAATATGTATAAAGACAATGATATTGCAAACTCGCATTTGATTACTTGACCTTCGACGATCTTAAGGTCATATCGCGTTAAGTTTCTAATGAAGAGGGCAAAAAGGTATGTAACCGCTAAAAACTATGTAGCTGTTATAAAAAATAAAGTTGACCTTTATTTGACTTTGACGCTTCCACGCTTAAAATTAATTTCTTTTTTATCAAAATATGTTTCTGTTACATTCCATGTTACATTACATTCCATGTAGTTTTAAAATTATTATAAATATCTTTGTGATATTTAATATTGTGGGGATATTTGAAATTATTTTGAGAGAGAGAGAGAGAGAGAGAGAGAGAGAGAGGAGGGTGAGAGAGAGGAGAGAAAAATTTCGTAAAATGTGATTTTCGTGAACTAGATTCAATGCATATATTTCGTAAATCGATGAGAACACGTATTTCTGATATTTCCAGTGATACTGATTCTCTCGTTTGACTAGTAGTTGGTATCCTTTAAAGTATACAAGAAATAATAATACGGCGAACGTTCCCCGTTTGTTCCCACCGCATTCGAAATCACGTGACACGTAATGTCAACTCTGACACTCGCGTCACCAGATATCCCTTTTCCCTCTGGGACAAGTTGTTTTAAAATAATTTTAAAATGCTGAGTAAATATTACGCGCCGACGCGTGCAACCATATTGAACCAAAATGAGAAAATAAGCTTTCTAAGCCGCTACCCCTTTATAGATCTTCAACTGGATAGCCCCCTTCTCCTTTCTTTCTGTCATCAGTGGAGACTGAGAAACGGTAAATAAGAAATCAAGGAGTAATTTTATAGGATCGTACGTTATTTAATCCAACAACGATAAGTTTTTATTGACAATGAAATTTTATTTTAAATTTACTGTGATTATTAAAGTACAAAAGTGAAAATTTAGTATAAATATAATATGTACAAACTTATAAAAGATAACAATTAAATATCATAAAGTTACGGAATAATCAAAGAGTTATCAAAGAGGAAAAATCAATTTACAGAATTGAAAAATAATATAATAACTATATATACATATATAATATATAAATTTAGAATAGGCATTGGGAGTAAGCGCGATAGATAGTGCGCAGTTCTTTATTTATCGAGAGGAAACATCTTTAAGTAAAATAGTTCTTAATATCTTTTATTATTAATAAAAAATAATACTATTCGTTACTAGTGCATTTTCTTAATCAAAAGAAAAAAAAATAGAGGGAATCTTTTTTATATTTTTTTCTTAAAGGTGTTGAAATTTCTTACTTAGGTTTTGATAATGAAAATTTTTTTCTCCAACTTCCAAATACTATCTATTTTCGAGAAAAAAGAGTAGTATGAATAGTCTGATAAAGCCTAATATATAATAATAGCTTATGATAGAATTATGAAATAATTTTTTTGTCGACATTATTACGTTATGACATAATGACAATGTTTGTTAATGCATTCTTGAAATTAATATTTATATTCTATGTAATAGATATATAATTTTTTTAAGCATAATATATATTAGAATTATAAAAAATATTTTACCAATTTGAAAGAAGGAATGGAATTAAAATAGAAATTACATAATATATGACTTCAGGTTAATTTATAATGTGTTGCTTATTATTCGCTGTGTCATTTGTGGCTTTGCTATTTAGCTGAAACGACGGTGGAAGAACGAAATCCAAAAGAAACGATAAAACCCGATGGGTAGTGCCAGTGTGCACTGCGCTGATAAATATAACGTAACAAGTTCAGTGGAATAACAGCTTCATCCTGGAGGGATCAATGCGACTTTGCTTCGACTTTCACGCAGAATTTCCTTCTGGAAAAGCATACGCGTGAAAGAATTGAATAGCTAAAGCGGAGTCAGTCCGAACGTGATCTATAGACTATACAGCAGCTTCATTTCCGAGTCATTACTTGTGTAAATATATTTCTTTTCAAAATAATATCGTACTGATTAAAATTAATTTTTAGCGTTATTTTATTAATTAATATAAATCGTATTTTTGTCATTAAATGATTTTTTTTACTTAATTATATTGATTATTTCTATTTGATCGGTTTTATTATAAAATGAGCAGTAACAATTTGACATGTTTATGAACTGTCAATTCCATTGTTGAATATCATGTTGTGCAATTGATCGCATTGTTACCTACATTGATTGCGTTTGACAGGATAGACTGCGACTGGCCGTTAATTTGCAATGACGAAGAAGCCTTCCATTTCCTTAATGGCGGCGGCAAAACGCGCGCGCACGACTATAAAAAGTAAATTAAATAAGAATTAAATACAAATAAAACCGTTCAGCCAAGTAATTGGCTGGTAACCTCGCTCGTTGCCTGACGACCGTCTGAAATTGTTCTACCCTTACAGCTCCGGTGCCTCTCTTTGCCATTGTATTTGAGAAGAAAAAGAATCCTTGTCAATAGTCATGCGCCGCAATATAATCCACAGAAAAATCATCATTGGGACTGTCGATCAAATTTACGATTATAATCGAAATAATTATAAACGAGATAACCGCGTAATAGCATACAACTGTAATAAATGCAGATAATAAATTCAACGTAGATTGTAACAGCCGTATATCCATGATAAGGCAAAAACCCTGTTAACTTTTAATACAAAAACGATGAAGGGAAATTGCGCACGGGCGCAAAAAATTCATCACCTCGTACCGTTGCGAGGTTCGTCAAAAAGCGTTTTAAAGGCGTTAGAAGAATGGGGTCAGACGGAGGGAAGGGTAAAGCGTACTACATCTCATAGCCGAGGTGGAGTTTTCGTGACGAGGCGGTCGGCGGGGCAATCATGGTTGGATTAGACGTATGTATAAGGATCGTGCTGCCTACTCCGGCCTGGCGGAGAGGATATCGGAGGGTTGCCAGCCGGGTCAAACGGGTCGCAAGATAGACGTTTACGCGCGGGGTGAGAAACATAAATGATATTTCATGAGGAGCATATGCGTGCGGAGATGACTCCTCCTTCGCGCGCGAGCCCTCGGCGAGGGTGGCTCCGCTGTCACCCCGAGCTGGCAGCGGGGTGCTGGTTTATTACAAACAAGGATTACCCGGGTAATGGGACATTCTGTCCCTTCAGCTCACTGCTGAGTTGAGCAGTGAGAAGTTGGTGCGCACTGACTCACGCTTCTGCTGATCTTCGGGCTGCCTCGAACTGTCAAAGGGGCGAAAATGCAGTTGGGAGATCTCCGTTCACGATAGCCAAGGCAAGTTCGTGAACCACTGGATAAATTTGTCAACATGATCAGATTAATAGGACAATCGATAGATCGTAGATAGATACTTTTTCATGCTACGAAATAATGGCGACGATTGACACGATTTAATCATACGCTTCTTCGTAAAGTAAACAATAATTTTCTAATATGATCAATTTCGTGTCTACGTTACAGTCACGATGACGATTCATTGCTTCTCGGGGTTCCAAAACGTAAATCTCGCCAGATTATGCCAATAGCGATAATGGTATTTGTAAAAGCGGGAGCTTCATTCGGCGAATTGCAGGTTTCAGCTTAATCCGAACGTTCTCCAAGCGTGCCGCTCAAACACCGCCCAAATCCATGTTTAAATACTGTAAAAAGTTCCGTCAATTTTGCGACTGTATCCGGGATTCGATTGGTCCATATGAGGACCCTCGATATTTAATTTCACGCTGCTCGGATGAATTCTCCGCGGTAAAGTTGGTCCACTATAACACCTCGATTTATCCGCCGATAAAGGTGCCCGAACTACCGATTTAAGTTCCTCGTCCGGATGACCGCTCACGTGCATCGGTCTATCTGGTTTAGGTGGGTCCGGTAAAATCTAAAAATGTTCAAATATCCTTTTATTTTTCATACTAAATTTTTTTTATTGTTTAATGATGCGTTTGTATATGTAATTCAATTTAATTATATTTAATGTATTTTTTGTACCTTAATCTCGTTTCGTAAGACACGCCAAGTTTCTCTGCCGAGCGTTTCCGGCTGGATCGGCACGTACATCTTTGAAACTAAAGTGTCTCGACTGTGAGCATAAACGCTGTTTAACGCTAGATCGAGGGCGTCATGTGGAACCTGTAAAAACAGTTGTGCATATCGGCAAAAATTGTGATATAATAGAAAGTTTTACTTTCAGTATCGAATGGTATTGAAACCTGCGGTCTGACGAATCGACGATCCCTGCGGATGCTGTTTAGAGTGTGATGAGCGAAGAGACGCTCGTGAGCGCTCAATTTAACGTTCCAATTTTTATCCAATGGCGAGACTTTATCTCCCAACACAGGCCCACGTGATATCCATGCTCCTTCTCGGGAGATATCCGGTACAGGGTAAGGATTCCGAACGTAGAATGCATGGGCCATTATAACGTGAACCTATTCCAATACTGTGTTTGAGAATATAAAAAATACATACGCATTAATTTTTTAATCGTGACATGCTATAATCCTAATGTCTTTGTAAGTTAACAGCAAAGTCCTGTCAGTGAGTCATTTGAGTAATTTATCGAGAGAAGTATGCAAGAAGATTTAGAATTATCGATTATTCATATGTTTTAAAGATTTTAATTAACAACTTAAATTTTTATTATAGGCACCAATATTTTTATCATAGACATACAAATTTAAAGTTAAACTTGAAAAAAATTAAAATTAAAACTTTAACTAAAAACTAAAACTAAAACTTAAACTTTAATTAAAATTAAAGTTAAATTTCTACTTCGTAGACATTTTTATGTCTAGGATTTTTACATATTTCTAATGTTTCTCCAAAACATTTTTTATTTGCGATTGAAAACGAGAAATAGAGCGGATTGAAACATTATTATTTTATCTCGAATTTATTTTTGTATGCCTTCTCATATCGATTTTAATATTGTTTTAATATTTAATTTATCGTTTTTATAATATTTTTCTAATTAATCAAAACAATATTTGATATGCTTTTATTCTCATATCAGCCACTGTTTTTAAACGGTTAACACTTTCTCATTTCGTGTAAATCCACAGTAAACAATGCCAATCCGTTCGGGATTCAAGAGGCCACATCCGGTCTTACACTCTGCTTCTTCGGGATTAAGACGAGACTCTACCGCAGAGAGTAACACTCAAGTCAACGTGCGACTTGTGTGGATTTCGATCCTCGTTCATAAACGAAACCGACCTTAACCCATGCGAACGGCCTGCATCGCATCACTCTCCACGGGGTGTCCACTTATCGTTTCTTCCGCTCGTTCTCGCTTTCGCGGTGGTATTTGGATATTTCCTGAGCTCTCAAAGTGTTTCCCGAAGTCTTTCACGCTTTTGCGTCGTGAAAGAACCTACTATGAAATTCGGCCGAGGCTTTTCACGAGTAATACCATTCATAAGCCTTTTCTTTCCTGTTCGAATTCAGCTGATCGGTTGATGTCGTATTCGGCAGATATGAGTTTTATTAAACAGGAACAGAAATACAAGCAAAATATTTGAATTTAATAAGTGCAAACCAGTTTGTAGCAGCTTAGTATGAACTAATCTACAGTGTTTAGAACAAAAAAGTCCCAGAAAAAAGTCCATTGATATGTATTCCGTATGTAATACATGTCAATGCAGTTTTTCGTAATTACAATGTAATATTGTACATACATATATATAAAATCGTGTTGCAATACATGCAATTGTCACTATTTGCGTGCTCGGTATCGGGTCTTCATTTTTTCGCAATTACAATGTAATATTGTACATACATATATAAAATCGTGTTGCAATACATGCAATTGTCACTATTTGCGTGCTCGGTATCGGGTCTTCGAGATATTCCTCGAGTAAACCGAGAAATCGCGAATCGCGGTTACACACATCCGGGCTCTTCCCGCATTTAACGTATTTTGCTCAGGAGGTGGTCGGCCACGGCCAACGCCGACGTCCAATATTAAACCCGCAGTAATTTATGTTGGCGCGAGCGTGCATAATGCTGTTTGTATAAAGCGCTACCGCCACGTGTCGACTCGTGCCGACGGTACGTATCACTCCCTCCTGCCTGTCCTTTAATTCCCGCTATGCTGTGTAGGCGACGCGCAAAATCCCGTCCAGTACGCACGCATGCTATTTTAAATGCATCCTTGCGTCTTGGATTTCTGTTCCGAGACGCATAAAGAGAAAATAATATTTTACTCTTTGATAGGAATTCTTGCTATATAGTTTCTAGTAATAAGAACGTCTCGCGTTCTTACTATAGATAAACTATTATCAATCTTTCATTTTATTCTTTTTAATGTAAGTTTTTGGAAAAATTTTATATTGAAGATACCGCATGTGACAAAGAAAAATAATGTCTATTATTTGTTTATATTTATTAATTATTCATATTGAAGGTATATGATCTTGATATTATTAGATAAATAGATCTCGAACGCGATGAAAAAGTGGCGCCCCTTTTTTCTCGGCAGTCTGCCGGTCTATTTCGTAACGTAGATTCGCTCTTCGTGGATGATAGGAGGGAGCGAATCATCTTCCGCGTCATTGCTTGTTCGATCTCTCCTTCGGGGCGTCAGCCCGGGCTGTACGATGGGGAGACGACACGCGTAATCGCGTAATCGCGTAATCGTGGCGCGTGCTGAAGTTCGGGTTGCGGGAGCTTTGCGTGCGTCTACACTGGCACACGTGCGACGTTGCTCACCCTGAATCAACAGCGATCGCGAATCGCACAGATCTATTCGTGAACGTCAAACGGACGCGTTTGTCTGTCCGCTCGTCCGTACTGTGAATCCCGGCAGCGCGTTTTACGAGATAATCGGCGCAACGACCTGAATCGGATTACAGTCGACTATCATAAGCGCATCAAGTGTACTCCGACCGAAATGACGTTAATTAAGCAAGATATGTGATTGCGGTAATGACTATAATTTTATATATTTTTTGAAAAAACAAATCAATAATTAACTTTTGTTAATTATCGATAATGTGATATTACAGTTACGTCGTTCGGATGAAAAATGAAATAATTTTTTTAATTAATTTTTCTAATACTTTACACAAAAATTATTTGAAAAAATTTTCTTAACGGTACACTATATCTATATAAGTATGATTTCTAATTAAAAAATTTAATGTATATTGCATTTTGTTTAAAAATAGCGCGTTTAATTATATGAAATATTTATAATATCCTTCTTACATATGATTTTTCAAATTGCGCTATCTTTGTATTTTCTTGACAATTTTTTAAAAGTTTTATACATATATTAAAATTACTTATGTAAACTATGAATGAAAAATACGAAAACAAAGCGTGAACTTGTCTTTTTACTTTTTCGACTTCATCGTGTTTACTATCGTACCATGCAACAATGTGGCATATTCCGTAGAAATGACCGAGTTTCTACGACTGTGCTGAGATTCCGCTTCCCTTTAAATCCTAATCCGGTAATATTCTCGGGACGATATACCGGCATCGGTAATGGAATCGCGCATTCAAATGGACATCGTTTCCCACCGACAGCGGTAGCGGCAGGAGGCAGGTCGCGGCAAGGGACAATGCCAGGGGATGATATTGCCAATATTTGGCTTGATTCTGGTGCGAATGTGCTCGGCTGTATGCCGAGGGGTGCGCCCGCTCTCGCACCCCCTTGAAGCGGGGTTGGGTAGGGCGCGTCGGTGTACGTTAGACGCGCGAGCCGATTACCATTTGAATGTCCCAACCGGCGGTCAGCCTTTGTGAGCCCTCGTGACACTGACCGCACCTACCTATCTATCTAAGGGAGAGATTCACCTACCCCCTGGCCGCCCCCTTTTTGTCGACGACCGTCTGTTCCACGATGATGCTGCGCCGGGAAGAGTAGTCGTCGAGATTTGTCAACATCTCTTACCTTCACTTAATTTTTTTTCCACGATCGTTCCCGCTTGGTTGTCGATCGGTGTCTCTCGTTCGAAAGATCGATCGAATTGGGCGTTCAACTGGGAGGAAAAAAAACTGATCGAATTGGTCGAACTGGTGGTGCGAGCAGTTTACTCTTAAGAAGGTGGACACTTCTAATCGATTGAGTCCAAGGGGCGTTCCGACGCTCAGCCGCGATTCCCTTTATTTCCTCGTGATCTGACATATTTGTCGTTTCTCTGGCATTGTGTCCTAACGGCGACAGATGATGACGAGAACTCGGTAAAGGTTAGCGTGGTCTTGTTGGGAAACATACGAACTGCTTTAACCAAACGTCACTCCCCGTCACAAATGTTATATTCGAAATCGAGGATATATTATCCAGGATGACGTATTCTCTTCGTTTTAATATCAGAAGTCATAAATTAAATCTTTGACTTTTACATATGTATACATTAACTCTTCTGTCAGTGCATGAATACCCGAGTACCGATTTCGAATTAAAAACAATAAAAACTTTTATATTTTTATGCGAATTTTATCATAACGCCAAAAAATCCTTTGAATAAAGAACAATTTTGCACGGACTTTATCTCGTTTTCACTATTATATTTTCAGTAGAAAAAGTTGTCAGCATGATAGCGAAAAAGAAAAATTATCTATTGATATAGAAGTGTAAAGTCTTGTAGATTTTAATTTTATACAATATTGATTGTATATCTCGTATCATAAACTTGATAATTTTAATTGCTTGTCGATATCTTCTTATATATGAACTTTTAGGATTATATGGATATTTAAGTACGTGTATTAATTTTGTAGGTTCATTTCTAAGCTTGTGTAATTTATCCTAAATTCTAAATATAAGAAAAATCTTTATTCTACTTTTTGAAGACGATGCGTTTTACGATACAAAAAATAAATTAAGAGAAATGATTGGTTTACTATACATACGTATAGTAAAAAATTAGATTACAGCAAAAATAGAGTTTCCATTTACAACTTTTCATAAATAAGTCGGCTAGAGAGTTTCCATGGTGCGATCCGCTTACCCTCCATGTAGAATAATGTCTTACACCCTGCGTGACCGATGCGACAAAACGAATAGGGCGGATGAAGCGTCGGTGCGACAGGTGGCCCGTGAAATCAGTGCACGAGCTCGCCGTTTTCTACGACCCTCGCTCGATGCGCTTCATTAGAAAATTAAGTGCATAATAATTAGAGTCGGGGCGTCGATAGGTCACGTTAAACGTTCCGTCTCACGATCTATCACATCACATAGCCAACTTATTTTTCATGCGCGATTTAGTATGATTATCAAGTAAAATATTACATCCATTTTTTGTAATTTATTTTAAAAAATTGGGCCACATGAACATAAATTGAACGATTGTAATTTATAATAATAAGTATTATAAAGAAAATAGACCAATATTAATATCAGAGAATGGTAATCAATTTAATTTGTGATTTTACTATTCCAACTGCAATTTGAGACTACGTTTCAAGATTGATAAATAATCAGCACGCAATTTTCAGGATTGGAAGATGTATATAAATTCACGCAGAAATATTATTAGGCATGCCTAATAATATTTGATTCTTGTGCACAAAGATCTAGCTCTAACCAAATGAGATACTTTGTTTTAATTTATATTTGCAAATATGAATATAAATTGTTAATCGATATAAATTAGTATAAATTATCATGTGATGGGGATTCTTGCTTGAAAGAAAAATAATTTTGTATTCTTGTATATAAATTGAATTAGTTGGGCGGTATTATTGCTAAGAAAAAAAGCTCGATTCCGCATTCATCAAAGAATTCGTGCGTGAAATATTTTTCGGTAAGTATAGAACATTCCGTATACAATGCTCGTGCACAATTTGCATACCGATGATCGAGGGGGGTGCTTGCGCGGTTTCGTGCGTTGCGCGGGCGGGCTCGCTGGTGTATTTTAGCATTTCACGTTTGTTTCCATTTAAATGGTAATCGGGTTCATAATGTAATTGTATTCGCCGCGTAAGCCCGGGCTCACCGCAGCGCTACGTCCCGGCCATTGTTTGCATTGTTCTCCTCGCGGCGCGAACAATCCGCGCGCCGCGTTGCCTTTCAGCCTCGCGTTTTGGCGAAATCTAAACCCCTCGACCCCCTCTCGCCCGCCACTTGCGCCTGATATTTCATCCCGATGCGAAAACAACGCGTATCTCCCCGACGAATGTCCATCGAATGCTTATTCGATCGGAAATATCCATATCGATGCAGAGAGTTTTTAATCCGCTCATTCAAATATATGCGTAACAGATAGCACGCACGACACTCTCTAATTTTTAATTGCAACCATTACTAAACTATTTTTAGAGTGAAATAATATGATATATCATATTTAACACAATTGCACGACGTATTCCTATATTTTATTTATATAATAAAAAATAGTAGAGAAAAAAATGTACAAAATATTTATATTAATTATCATCCGAATCACATATCGAAACATTCGTTATTGCAGAAATATGAAATAATTGGAGATAGTAAACTTTGTTGTACTATACGACGACATTATTTTCTAACTTTCGTTCCCCTCGGTGACGTGATTTTTTTTACGTAAATTCATAGAGACGACGTAGATCATCGCGCAACGTTAACCAGCGTTACCTCGCATGAGGGAACGAATCGTTAAACAGCTCACGGAGGACTCGCAGAATCCGTCGAGGTGAAACACGGAGCGACGGCGGTCGGGGTTGAAACGAGGTAGGCGAAGGGGGCGTTATTGTAACGCGAGGGATGTACCCGACAACGTAACATACGCATATATGTATACGCGCGTGCTCTCGCGCAAGTATACGTGTATACATACGTCAGAGTCGCGGTCGCCTTTCTCTCATACATATTCATCAAACGCTAATTAATCATCGCCCGGCACACCCACGGCAAGCCACCCCCTTGGCAGCCCACGAAGCTGGGGGAAAAAAAAAAATGCGAGCGTTGTCACGCAGACACCTCCATATATTACGAGCTACATCCAGATGTCGAAGTCGTCACTGTAGTGAGATTTTTGCATGGCTGCACGGAAAAATATTAAACTCGGTAACAAAAGATGTTTGCACTTTCTCTTGAAGTGCATTAAAAATGCTTACGGAGAAAAGGAAATGTTTAGCAGTATCGTCGATACTTAATAGAAGCTAAAATGTCAGAAAGGATATTATCAAACTTCTGTAAATTCTAACGAACAAATTATATGTACTTAAGGGGATTCTAAAGTCAAACAGTTTTATCGATTAAAAGTAATAATTTTCGTAAAGGATTTTTACGCACTTTGACAGATTTTGGAATCTTTTCCCGGAATTAAAGTATACGCATTAATACTAGTTTGGTGAGTGGAGTTTATGCTGAGAACAAACAAAATTTTTGAAACTCAGATCTTTATTATTTCTTAGTTCCAATATCTAAAACTATTAAGTCGTGATAACATTTACTTAATATAAAAACTCTGCAATCTGTACTTATAAAATTGAAATCCACCCTCCAGATAGTACATGAAGAATATCGAGTTTTTAGAATTTAGACTTAGACATTTAATTTAATATGAAAATTCTTTACGAAAATTTATGCGTATATGTGCGTGCGGCATCGATGTAATAGTATATAATGATGCGTCAATGTTCTATAAATCGTATATGTAAGTTCCATTGAATCGGTAAATCAACAATAACAATCTTTAGTAGGAGTTCGATTTTTAGCTTAGGATTCTTTCAAAGTGCCCTCCAATCTTTAATCGATATTTGAAATAGAAATAATCTAAAACAAATTATCGTTGTCACAGCGAAACAAAAGAAATTGCATTTAAAGACCCGTCATAAATTTTCCTGACATTATCTGGCGTGAGAGGAGTTGAACGGTGACGAGGTATCGATACGGCGGAAACAATATCGAAATATTCACGAGCACTCCTGCTCGTATAGCTCATAAATATCGTCATGCGGGGCGATCAATCTAAATTGTAATTTTGTAATCCCATTAAGCAGGCGGCCACCTTCGCACGCACTTGCGGGATCCTTCCATCGGCCGGCCCTTTTCACGCAGACGGGCCGCGTATAATTAGGTATCGTTTATTTTACATCTGAAGGCACCGCACGCTGTAGGGGTGACATCGCCACCACTAGGATACAGCGTATATATGCATCGTGGGTCTTTGCACATATACATACAGCTATCGCGATGTGGCAGTGGCTCATAGAACGCTCGACTGCTAATGTGACGCGATCATCGCCATTCAGCCATCGTCCATTGATATTATACGCGCTGTGGGGATGCCCGCACCCTTCTCGCCCTTCGGTATTTCCTGCCAACTCTGCCTTTGCCGCGTAGCACCCCTCCTCGGTTCCTCTCGTAGAATAGCACCGCAATTTTCTACGTCACTGTTCGTACATTACGCGATCTCTCGTCCGCGAGATGATGATACGGTCCGATGCTTCATTGACTTATTGATATCGAGGGGGATATCGTTTTATTCTCATTATTGTGAGAGTTTTGGATGTTATTTCATAAAAATGTACGTTACTACGTATATGTGTGGCTAAAATGAAAAACAATTGGAAGCAATCTTGACTTTAATTTATCGATTACTATCATTAGATTCACATCTCTTTTCATAAAAATATCTCTTTATCGAATCGAATAAATTATATATATATGCTATAATTTTATGATACCTTGTGACTAAATATTTTAAATAATGATAAAGATAATTTTAAATAATAAGATAATTATATTATTTGAGTGTCTTATTTGTTTGATTAGTATAAAAATATCTCTTTAACCTTTCGTCAGACAAGAACTTTGAAAGTATAGTCGATATTTGGATCATGAATTCAAAGACTTTATTTTTGAAAAGTATTGTATACGAAAATATAAGAGAAATCTACCATATACGTAACGTATATATTACAGTATTTTCATACATTTTTATATGAAATATTATTCTAAAATATAGCTCCTGGTAGATAAATTAAAATCCGTAAAAAATAAATAAAACACAATTCGATTGTTATAATAGCAAAAACTAATTGTTAAAGTTTTTATAATTATGTAAGATATACAGTTTGGAACAACATAAAAATTTGCGTTGAAGCTCTAAAACTCAAATTGCTACGAAAGGCAAAATTCTATATGCTCGAAGTTTAAAAATCGAATAAAATTACATATTTCTTGATATTTTGCGATTATCATAAAAATTTGAAATTATTGAGATGATTATTATTTGAGAGACATATTTTTCTTAATGCGATTAATAATATGATAAATATATCAATTATAGATATATGTTCAACGCTAATATATTTTTTGTATTATTATATATAGTCCGTTGTATAGAATGACTTACAAACGCGAGAAGAATTCGCAAAAAAGAGTGAACAAATAATGTATACGACAAGCTCTCATGATTTTGCGCGATAAAAATGCCATTTTTTCCCTCGCTGACACTTGAAATTTCAAGATTTGAGAATGTGGCGCGTTTGCCATTTGCTGAAAAACGTGTTGGCGTGTTTTGACTGTCGCCATCAAATCGCAACGGAGCGGCAGATTGCAAACTGACAAATGAGCACGGGGACGCGACGCACGGCAGACATATGGGCTTTATAAAAAAAAAAGAGAGATAGGTGGCCTGCAGTCGATCCGAAATTAATGGAGACCAAACACCGCACATTCTGTGTCGCCGCCGTCCCCGCTGTGTGTACACATCGGCGATCGCTATTGTGCTTCTGTTATAATGTGTGTACACACCCCCTTTAGCACAATAGAATGATCTATGATCGCTGCAAGTACGAATCAGCAAGTCGGAACGTTATCCTACGATTTTTTCCGTTTTCATTCCACTCTCATTATTTGGATCTTTGACGCAGCGCGTTTTTAAATCTTTTGTTAAGAGATACTCTATTAAATCTTAAATTCATTAATTCAAGATTAGAAGATGCCCAATATCTGAATATATAAGTTACATTTTTCATATTGTAATTTTTTGCTATTTTTTTCAGTACTTATTTTGCTTCAGATAAAAAAATCTTATAGTTGAGAAAATTTAAAAAAAATGTGAGACAGAATATTATACAAGTAAAGTGGAACAAATACATATAAATATTTCCTCTATCCAAATATTTAAAAAATATAAACCATTTATTTGAACGTAAAAAATTAAACATATAAATCGTTTATTTTGTTTAAACATGAGGAATGAAGGAAAGTATGAATATCAGTAATAAAAAGTATAAAACGCACATAATTATATATATTTACATGGTTAAATAATTGTTCCTAACTTACGCAAAGAAGATTTGTTCCACTTTTATTTGTACAAAACATAGTACACCCACTTCGATGTACAAAGTGGAGATTTTCTTTTCGCAAAAAGCGAGAAAATTTTGCACCTTGCTCGTAGGATATGCTCGGAAGGGTGAATTTTCGCGTGCGATCATGTAATTCGGCTGCGTCTAAGCGTGCAAATAATAAAATTGGATTTTGCCATTCCCGCCTTGGCGCATACGTGGCGCGTGACTCGGAAGGGTAGGTTTTCGGAAGGTGGACAGGGGCACGGTGGGGTCCGAAGGGACCGCGTGAGCTGGCGAGATCAAAGACGCCCCGCAGCAATTCCGTACCTTCTACGTGACATATTACGTGTAAATTGACGAGGACAGGCACGAGTGGTGCGGTACCTAGCAAACTTTGATCATTTCACCTGTGGGACTTGTACGCCTGCGGCAGTCGCGATAAGGAATACGATCGCTGCCGATAAATTCGCTTTTGGCTTTGACATACTTATAACGATGCTGTTTGATGATGCGCGCAAATCGAAAACGTATACGTAACGTCAGTATCTAGATTTTTGTCTGTTAACATAATATTTAACGACTTTGGTTTGGCATAAAACTTATTAACTTATCGGTAGATTTCCGTTTTGTAAAAATTTTATTTTAACTTTTATTTAAAAAATTAGATTTAAAAAAATAATATTTTTGCTAAATAGTGCTATACAAGAACCGGATTTTACTCATTATAATTATAAACTTCTTTGTTTAGCTTCATATAATTTTATACATAATTTACTCAAAGCTCACATATGAAAAAGATATATTTACATATATCATATTATGTAAATAATTATTATATATATAATAATTTGTATTCTGATTTTTTTAAATGAATTTATGCGTGTGATAAGAAAAATATAATTCTCTGTCGACTTCTTAAGATATATTATACATTCGTTATTTCGCTTTCTTTTAGTTGAATAAAATCAAGAATTTATGGATGATATTTGAAAAATCAATATGCCTATTCAAATATGCCTCGGTTTAATTGTTATTTAATATACAATAAAAAAGAAAATGTTAATTTTAACATTTTTTACATGTCCCAGGAGATTCACTCTAAATTTTAAGTTAAAGTAACTCATTCGTCTTGTATTATTTATTAACAAATTAGTAATTTTAAATAATTGACACAATACTTTACATTTATATTTGTTATTTTGACTTTAAGGGTGATTTAAAGCTAACATATAAAATAAGTAAAGTACATAGAAGAGTAGTTGCAGTAACTTGTAAGAAAATGTTAATAAAACATTTTTGTTCGTATATAATATGAATGAAAAAATTCTTAGATGTTAAATTAACTTTAAGATATATAGATTAATTGAAACAATTGTGTTAAAAACACTCAAAATAATATTCATTTTCAATTGACATACGCAATTGTTAAGTTAGAAAGGTGACGTGAATCTAACACATCAAAATGTTACAAAAATAATAACATATCAGTTGTATATTTATTTTACATTGAAGTAATAATCAAAATGTGGTAACACAAGAAAAATTCTACATATGGACGCACAATTTTTACTGTGTAGTGACCTCATCATAAATAACGAAACCAAAAAATTAACGTTGATTATTTGTTTCGCGAACAAATAAATATATGGATATTGAGTTAACAAAAAGTTATAAATTTTACCTTTGAAAGTAAGATAGATGATTTTTGACGTTCGTTTGTCACAACTTGCTTTGCACGAAACACATTGAAAATGCTCGAAGGAATAGTTTCCCTGGTAACAAATGAAAACATTTATGCGCATACGGACGCAGAGTTATGTCGATATTACTTTGACAAAAGAGGTATGGAATACACTTTCCAAACTCCATCTTTTCGCCACTTTTATGACTCAGATATCTCTCTGCAGTGGATAACATTAAAATCCACGCAGGGGTTGAACTTATCTGCCTGAAAATGCTTGAAATACCGGTATTCGATACTCGTCAACTCAATCGGTAATTTGAAAGCATCGAATTTTCAGAGCGGAACATGATCTTGTATATTTTAACAAGATATATTATTACAAATATAGAGTGATAATAAGTACTTACGTTCATCAAAAGTCGATTCTGGGAGTCTAAATATAACGAGATGATATGATTGACATGATCAACTGTTGGTGCAGTATAAAACGCATTGAACATGTACCAATAATTAAGAAATAAACTTAACAGTTCATTTTATTATATTGACAAAAATTATTAAATATTATTTACAAAAAGAATATGTAATAAAGAAATAAAAAATTATTTAAGTTAAAAAATATTGATTTCAAATACGGAAATGTTTGAAATATTAAAATATAACAGGACCTATAATTTTAGTAAAATAATATTGTATAAAATTAAATAATAATATCTGACTAAAACTATTAAATATTGTACAAAGATTTCCCATTTTTATGTAATCGTTTTTTATTGCGATCATGTGATTTTGTTCAAAATTTACCAAAAAAAAGGGAAATTAATATTACTATAAATATTTGAGTTTAATAAAATCATTTATAATATTATACATTTTTTACAAAAAATATACGCATGTATTTCAAGTAAAATTTGTACATGATTTCTTTATCGGCTTCGCTTTCTTGGTACAAATCATTTCAAAGTAGTTTTGTGTGATGGCGACACTTGTGTACAAGACACTTTTACTTTAAATTATTTCTAAGTATAAAATGTGTTAATAAATTATTAACAACATTATATTATATAATAGGAAATTAAAAATTAACTTAATATTTAATTGTGTGTATTATTTTGTTTAAACATTTGCTTGTTAAATAAATATAAGTATAGTTATAATATATAATATTTGTAATTATTTCGGGGAAATATTACTTTACCCTCTCTCTAAATTAAGAAATGATTTTTTTTATCAGAATGATTCAGATGAACTTCTTCGATGATTTATCAGTTTGTGAGTTCTATTTATATTATTTATATGATTAAGATATTAATTGATGTAGGGATATATTATTTAAAATACTTACGATATTATAAAAGTATTTTTATCTTTGATTTTTTATAAATCTACTTACTGTTGATTTTTCGTACTTACTGTTGATATTTCGTATTATTGTAAAAAAACTTAAACGTGAAGTATAAGGTAAGAAATCCCTAGTAGCACAAATTATTGGCGCAATATTGGGAAACGAATGTACAGTCAATATTAAAACATTGGATAATCAATATTGGTCCAATATTGTAAAGTAGACGCCTAGTCATATCTAGCCAATATTGGTTCAACAATATTGGACCAATATTGGGGATTCAATTTTTACCTAATGTTTTACATTGGCTATACATTGTTTTTCAATATTTCGCTAATATTTCTGAAATAATGTATAATCAATATTAGACATAATTGAGTGAAAATTTACTTACATACGGGATTTGAATCTGGGATCTCTGGACTATGAGTCTTCTGCGTTATGTGCTACACCATTTCTTCGACTGATAAAGGTGTTACTTAATTGTACATATATGTTATAAACAATCTATCCACAATATATATCCAATAATAAAGACAAATAAATAAATAAATAATAAATAAGTAATTAATAAAGACAATATTAGATAATGATTGACATGCAATATTGGTACACATTGGCATTTATTACATAGCCAATATATTGGCATCGCATTGGGAAATATTGGCCAATGTATCCCCAGTATTTAGCCAATCCTAGCCAATGTATAGCCAATGTTCTGTGCTACTAGGGATGTTTGAATACGAATCCTCAAAGATAAACCTTTTATTCATCAAATATACCTTTCCAATAATAAAATCTATTTACCCTTAGAGAAATTAATATTGTAAGTATTAAATTGGTAATTATTATTTATTGGTAATTAATTATTTATTTTAAATATTAAAAGCACTAACAACGTTTCTAAAACTCAAAATAAATAATTAATTACAAGCTAATTTAATACTTACAATCTTAAATTCTAAGGGTGAATTTGATACATCGATATTAAATCTAATATTGAATCTGATACAGTATTAAATTTTTCTAAGTTTATAAAAACTAGCGTTATATAATTATATTTGAATCAAAAAACGTTGTAACCATCCCTAAGTCGCCGTGCCACGTGGAGTTAGCGGTCCATGTATCGGATGATTTACGGCACGTCGAGATAATCAGCCCATCAGGGCACGTCATATTTCGATAGTGCGCGCGTAAAAAATATGTTGGCATGTTTCGGTCAGCCAACGTATTATTAAATATCACGTATTATTTTGCCCTCACGAGGTCAGCGGTGATAATGACGTAGTAACGGCTTGTGGGGTCACGTGTACGGGGGTAAGGCACCACGACGACGGTTCTCATTGGTTGACGCTGCCATCGTACCACCCATAAACGTTATTCTCGTACGCCACGATAACAATTGTGTATTTTCACGCGGGGCAACTAACCGATGTTTGTCAGCGGAGAACGCGCTGATAACGATAACAAGGCGCCCCGTTACACCCGTCCGCTTTCCTCATCGTCATCATTGTCAATCGTTGAAATATATCGATATTTCTGAATTTAATAACAACGATGAAAATAAACATTTTCTCTAAGGAAAAAAATAATATAAATTTAATTTTCTTTTATAAATATAAATAATATGCATTTATTCTCCTTTTAAGAAATTTTTATTTTTAATGAAAACTGTTAATAAAAATAAAAGCTAGAGAGATTTTAATTAACTTTTTTAATGTTGGAACATCTCACACACACACACACACACTTATTTCGTATTTTTGTGATGTTTTAAGTTTAAGTAATCGTTTTTTCATCTATTTGTATGGGTATCTAACTTTGAAAAGTCAATGTGGATTCAAGTAATGATACTTTTTTTCTATGTATACTTCATATATTTACATAATTTAATACATCAACGTTCAATCAATATTGCTGTAGATGTACATTGAAATATTCAAGATCTAACGAGGCAATTATCGTTACGATTAATCTTGTCGCTAATTTAATCGAAAGCTATCTTACATATAATCGTGCTAATTACTATGCTAATTATAATTATAATTTAATTTAATTTTTAATTTATTTTAATATAATCACATTATTTCAGGAATATATTACACTGAGAAAAAATTAAGTATTTTCATAAAAGAAAAGTTATTAAGAACTATCAAATAAATAATTTTTTTGTGTTTATTAATAGATTTTTGTATCAAGATATTTTTATCAGTGAGAATACAATTGATATATCGAACATAGTATACTAAGGGGATGGTATCTTTGAAGATTCCATACACTGAAAAAAAAAAATCTTAATATAAAAAAAATTACTCAACACGAGAAATTTATTTGGTGTGTCTTAATAACTTGTTTACGTATCAAGATATTTTTTTCTCTCAGTATATGGAATTTTCGGAGACACTATGCCCTTAGTATACAATATTCGATAAATTAGATGTATTTTATTGGGTTTCAAAGGTCGGAATGGGGTCAATGGAATACTATATATTTTTATCGCGAGATTTCAACAATTTAGAAACGTTTGCGCATAAAATTATCCGCTGATTTATCGATAATTTCTTCGTTTCTTCGCATGGATCAATCGAATAGAGCGATACCGAATTGAGCAATTTTTAACGATTCTCTCGATCGATTTTATTAAGTTGCAAACATCAAGAAAAATACGTCATTTCGCTTCTCATAACTTAGATTTTTAAAATCGTTTATTTATTATGTACTATATGTATTTTTTATATTTATATTTATTTATTAAAGAAAAATGTATTATTATAAGTATTAAGAAATGCGTTCTTTTTTATTAAATAAATAAAAAATATTACTGTATAATCTAAATATTCCTTAATCTGTATATATATATATATATATATATTTACATTACCTCTCATAATTATTAAAATATTTATACTTTACAATATCTTTATACTTTACTCCAAACGATAAATATTTATACCTTATTGCAATTTTAAAAGCTTATTTTCAATTTTAAAAGTATGCTCTGTACTTACTTAGCACATATAACTTTATTAAAATAATTGGTATTACCTTTACTGTACATTGGTTGTAATTTTACGTATTCTAAATTTAAGTTATTGAGAAAACGTTTATTAAACTATCCTTGAATCGAGATATTATATTGGGTACTTCCTATTATTTAATTTGTTATTATAACTTACTGTAATTATTATCACGTATTGATATTTATTATAATTATGGATCATTATTATTTATAACTATATATAGTATATAGTAGAAAAACAAAATGATGGGAAATACTTGATACAATATTGATTTAAGGATAGTTGCTCATTCAATACATTTTATTCGATGAATGTCCTTAGGACGTAGACATCCTCTGAACGTCTTTAGGATGTCCCTTGGAGACTGTGTTATAAGGGTGTAGATAATTCGATGAACATTATCCAATTTAAATTTAAAATACGTACGATTACAACCAATATACAATACAAGCAGTGTCAACTATTCTGTGTTAACAATAATATGAGATTTATTCAGCAAATAAATTGACGTTATCTGTCGTCATTATAATGTTAAAATGATAACAAATAACGTTAATTTATTCACTGAATACTTAGCCTTTAAAAAATCGAAGTAAATTATAAAATATCTGTCATTCAATTAATTATGAGCGGTAATGTATATATACAGGGGCAATAATGATTATTACCTTGAATATCTTTGAATCTATATGGTTCAGAAAAAGATTTGTGTAACCAAAATTGCACGGTACAAAGCAGGCTATCATATAGCGATAATAATTTTTGTCGAGGTAGAGGCGCATATCAAGGGGAGATATCAAGGTCATCTTTATTTTTTAAAATGGGTCCAGTATGTTTTTTTTCCATAATATGATAGAGGAACTCAAAACAAGTTCAGAACTCATGACCCAAGATTATCAAACAAGATTAAAACTAAAAAGTGATAAAAAATAAGTTTTTCGTATTAAATAAAACTTATGTATTACTTTATACATATGTATTGTGTGACATTTTATTTTTTACATTTTACTATTAATTGGCATATTAAATGATGTTTATAGACGGTATTCGAAGTGATCAAATTGTGATCAATGCAATAATAAATTCTTCTGATCATTGATCAGCTTGCTCCTCTAATAACGTAAGTTATTGACAGACTACAATAACTCGTTGCATTTCTTGGGGTGTAGTTGGTTCTTCCTTGTAGACCAAGTCGTTTAGAGTTTCCCACTAAAAAGAATCTAATGTCAAATCTGACGAATGAGTTGATCACACTATACGACTCTCACGTCCAATCCGGGATTTGCAAATTTTTCATTGAGTTTATTTTTCGTAAATCGCAACTAATGAAAAATAAGCCGAATATCCATCGTATTGGTACCACATTGTTATGTGATTAAAGACAAATCTTCTAACAAAAAATTCAATATATGCTCAAGAAATTTGGCGTAGCTGTTATTATTTAATTAAATGATCATCGATAAAATAAGGACTATAATTTTATTATAATGATACTGCGCATTCAGAGACCATTATCTCTGGTGTTTGAGGTGACCGCAACCAATAAGAATTTCCCACTGCCTAAAAATGTTATGCAAATTAATTTTATTAATCACTCCGTGAATGAATTTAATTTTACGTCAAACTGTTGCTTATGTAGTACTTATATAAAAATGTTTAGATAATTGTCATTTGCTATGTATTCTTAAAATCAGTAGTGCTTCAAACATTGTACTGAAAAGCCAATTTCTTCTAGAGATTAAAATTAAGTTTATAATATAAGACACAATGTATATAGATATTATATTTTACCTGCATACCTGAGTTTAAAAGCTATTTTACAAAAAAATATACTTCTCTCGCGTATAGATTAACTCTCGATTGAAATACATTGACATAGTTACAGCTAGTCTTAAATACGTCAGCAAAATCTAGGCGATGCGGGATATATGTGTTTTACGGCGTGATGTGATATTTCTAAATTCAAGCATAAAATATTTATCTCATATTAACTCATGGGGGGGGGGGCACTATTCACTAATTTTTTTAAATAGTAAATTAATGGTAAAGAAAAAGAGTTTCCGATAGATTGATGAGCTCTCTTTGTCTTTTTCTCTTTTTTATTTTTGCTATTATTTCAAATGAATTTTACGAAAATAAATTTCAGAAGAATTTTTGAAAAATCACGTGAAATATTTTTTTGTTATTATTTAAGCGTGCGGATGCATACGTCTTGTGTTTGATTAAATTTATGATGTTCAGATCCGAAACGAAGGAACAGCAATTGATTTTTGATACCGATTCTACATACGCGACGGATGATTCACGAGAAACGTGAGATTTCGAGAGGCTGTGTTGGTCGTTTCTCGTCACTGGGTTCAACGTTCACTCCGCGCAAGGACGTGACTGCTGCCGTTAACAGCGACATCGGTGGATGGAGATACGCGAAAAAAAAAGTTGGAACGTGAAAACACTAGTATTTTTTGTTGGAATGAGCGAGCCTAATGAGCCGCTTAACACGCGGAAAAATGATAAGGCCGGGTCCTTGACAGTTGGCACTTAAACGAGCCCCGATAAGCACACCATGCGACGCCAATGTTGCTTTCCGGTATCGAAGCGATCTTAACCCTGAGTCGCATAAGCGAGTAAACACGCCGCGTGTGCAATTTTCGAAAATTGCAAGAAATAGGAAGAGCTGTTTTTTAAGTCGATAATCGAGAGATAGTGTAATGTTTGCCGTCACGTGAAATATTTTCAACACTCATTTCGCGTGATAGTTCGTCACATGATGAAGTTTTAGAACGCACGAGTTAGGCGCTTAAACGTTGTCATTAGCACTAATTTTCTGTGCTTAAAGACCACTTTAATTGAATCTTATCGCGTGCACGTGCCTAGATAGCACGTATGTACTAGTTCTATTCTTCATATCGCCGCATCTTTTTTGTTATTTAAAAAAGGTAAATTCCCGAACTAATATCTTCTCAAACGATCTAAACGTATACAAAGATACTGTTAATTATAACTTTTAACTGGTGATAAGATATTTGCATTCCTTCGCGTTATAAATAAGTTAGACATTAGAGTAAACTTTTAATTAACCAACTAAAGACTTGGATATTTGTTCGAAACTGTCAAGTGTTTATTTTGGTCATCGTGAACTTCGTACCCCGAATGACGGTACGCTCGTAACGCACCGGCTTCGACTCTGTGCGCACTTATTCCGCTCGAGTGACGATTCGACTCGGTAATGATTGTGCGCAGCGATTACGCAACGGGGGTAGAGAGACTCGAGACTCGTCGAGGGCCCGCGCACGATCGTTGAGTAAGAGACGAGGTGAAGGTGAGCGGTGAAGCCGAGAGTATAGTAGCAGCAGCAGCAGCAGCAGCGCGCGGCCGAGCACACGCGGGAAGGGTAAACTGCAGCTGATCGCTCGCCTATACCACGGGCGGGAGAATACTTAGGATCAACGACCGGAACCGCATCGTGATCTCGCGAAGCGGGGCAGAAGGCAGAATTTCCCTTTCATCGCGAAGCGCCCGGCTCTCGTGTGCTCGCTCTCGCGTAAGCCGCGGTTTGTTAGATAATGCGCCGCGCGCTACTTACCTACACGACTAGCGGTTACATTTACGGTTGCAGTTACGCTTTGCTCCACTTCACAAATACAGAAATCAGGTGATACATGGAAAGAACGATTTTGCTGAAATATCTTAAAATTTAGCTAGCTCCGAAAATAATTGTGTTTGGACCATCAAAATGAATATGTAGAATGCTTAAATATATATATATAAACTGGTTGCTAAAATGTTCAAATTTTTTGTAAGCATCGCCATCAACGTTCAACACTGTTAAATTTTATGGGATATCAAATTAACTCAATGTGAGTCGCCACTGCTCCTACTCAATAATGTCGTTATTTTTTACTAAAACAATGGTTATATTTGACACTATACAGTATTTAATTATCATTTTAGTAAAAAATAACGATATATTTAGTAGGAGTCGCAGTGGCGACTCACATTGAGTTAATTTGACCCTATAAAATGCAACAGTGAAACATTCTACATAATTATTTTGATGATTCAACGAAACTATTTCAGATCTGTATCTAGCTAAATTGCAATAAAATAATCACTTACGTCGTCTGTAATTATTTATATTGATTCTATTTTTGATAAAAGATATTTTAGAAGTACGTATCTACTTGTTGGAATTTTAATTTATCAGTATCGCAAGTTAAGAATGAAACATTTCTTTCATTAAGAATATATCTTTTTGCTTTTTAAAAATTATTCTGAACGAAAACAGAAATTTTTAGTTGGTTGTAAATAAGGGTGAAGTAAGAATGGCAGAATAAGATGTGGATATATACTTCTATATATCTACACAATTATATTTAAACATCAAGGACAATCGAAGTGACGATGACGCGTCGTAACTGCGTCCGATTAACAGTAGCCACATCAGGGAATACCTCAGAATTTATGTCGAAATCCTGACCAGTGCTGACTCGTCACACTGGATTCACTCACGAACGTGCGCCTACACTGCACGGGGAGGAGAGGCAGTGCATGTGGGCACGGAGTGGGTCTTATAAAAGTAGGTGTGCTAGCATGCACGTAGGGGGTTTTACGAGGAAACGACAAGAATTGTAACCCACTTCGATTGAAGCAAAGTAGACGCGAGCGATTCGAATGTGGGGGGGGGGGGGGGGATGAAGGAGGAAAGGGAGTCTCACTTCTTTGGAATTTGTATGGTCATCGTTTACGTGGACGAACATTCTCGGAATAATTACATCGGACATACGGAACGGTTAAATTCTGCCAACTTTCCATTTCAATGTGAATCCAAGGCTTTCAAGGAATTCGATTGACCTACATCTGTCCCTGATCAATGTATATAACAAAATATTATGCGACAAGATTGGTAATTATTAATAATTATTAGTCGTTCTAAAAAATATTGTTTAAAAATTGAAAAAAAAAGGAATATGATGAATTAATAAAATTGAGTTAATTAATTTTGATTTTATCATCTGTCAGATAAAAAAAAGACATAGGGTTTGTCATTTAAAAATAATTACCGTAAAATGTGTGTGTGTATGTGTCATTTTAAAATATCTCTAATTTATTTGATAAATTAATTTGACTCTTTAAGTGGATTTTACATCTTGAGTTATTTTTTTTTGGTATCTTTCTCTTATATACAAATTGAAGATAAACCATATTTAAAAGGAAGTTTAATTTAAATTATCGCATAAATGAACGGTGTATCGCGTATTTATAATTGCATAAATATCACAGTTGGTTTACTCTAAAACTTATCAGTTTTTGTCCAAAAATTCCTGAATTTATTGGACGTCGCTTGCACATAATGACCGGATGGATTCGCTATCAATGCCTTGGGTCAAGGCGTGACGTGAAGATACAAGTGTAGACGTGAAAAAAGAGTAGTGATATAAGAGAATAGAGTAGAGGATTAATTGTGTTCAGGCTGAAAGTTATCATGCATTGTGGATAAGGGTTATCGAAGTATGAGACTATCATTTCATTTTTCATCTACAAAATATCGTTGCATATTTGTAACTGTTTTCCTTATACAAACCAAACGACATTACATACCTCTGAAATATCAGCATGCACTTAATTATATATACGTCAATTATATGTAATTGTTAATAAGATTATTCTTTTATGAATATATAACGTATCGCAAAGAGATTTTTCATTACTTCTCATTTAAATGACAGAATAATGGATATTGCTCGAAACTATATGTATATAGTTTAATGTTAATATAAATAAGCTTAAAATTTTGACTAAGATAATAGGTTTATGAGCACAAGTTAGATGTTAAAATTTACCTTGTTACAATTTCAGTATAAATATTGTGATAATAAACGCTTCAACTCCTATATTAGGCCATTTTAATATTAGATTAGAAAACAATTAGAATAAATTAAATAAAATTTAATGATTCGAGTTGAAAGTAAAATACTGTTGCAAATCAAATTTCTTGGTATATAATTGGCATATGTTGTCAAGTCGTCAACATTGTAAAATAATGTATTGAAAATTAATTAGTACTTGTCAAAACCAGATTTTACCACTCTTCAGAATAAAATTTTTTTTGTAAATTGTAAGTTATGACTGTATTAGCTAGGATGTCTTTGTTAGAATTTAAAAAAAAGTGAACATAATCTATTACAAAAAATAATATGGTAACTATATATTTATCGCTTGATTGTTTCTTTTAAACTGTATTTACGTACGATAATATTATTTTACTCTTGCCTACTACATTTTATTTTATTCATTCTAATTATTTTATAATCTGATATTAAAGTGATCTAATATAGGTCGAAACGTTTATCATTAAAAATGTTTTCGTTAATCTTTAACACATACAATGATTTTTTGATTCTTTATTACTACACGGAGAGAATTTTTTATTATATTTTACCCCAAAATTCGCTACAAATTTTACCATGTTTAGTGATAAACGTGCAACAATTTAGCAACCTATTAAATATTATCATAAAGATAGATATTTTTGAAATATACAAAAAATACTGAGCGACAGTAAGCGACTTTGGTGTCGTTTAAGGTTTTGTATACAGTAAAAAAGCTGCACGACAACATAATGATATCGTTACAGTCGTTAAGAGTCACAGAATAAGCTCCTTAGTAAAATAACGTCATCGGATATAATCAATCAATTGCTATGTTGGTAATATTTTCAGAAAAAAAATCTTTAAGATAGGTTGAAAATATCATAATGTTTTGTAATATTTATATAAGTTATTTATATAAAATATTGTGGAAATATTAATACTTATATCAGAGAGAATCACATAAAATTCTTTGAAACATTATGTTCCACGATTACTACGATTTTTAGTGTAAATTTCAGAAAAAAAATTCTCCCCGTGTATACATGATTTTTCATTTGTGTCTCGGATTAATTTCCATCACTTTTACAAGAATATAAAAATTATTAAGTGATTTTTATATATAACTTTTTTCAACGTCTTTAGAAAGTATTTATAAAGTTGTATATTTGAAAGAAATGAAAAGGTAAAGACATTATTTAGTTAGGTGCTCCTAGTATTTAAAGAAAAAACAACCGTGAAAGATACGAATGATCTAATTGTATGTACTAAAAATTAAAATCATAATAAATTAAGCAATATCTTATAGCTTGTGCTCGTAGTCGCTTATTATTTTATCCGTTACGTTTTGTTTTAACTCTTTATTTCTGAAATATGATTTTTATTTATTATATTAATTTAAAAAGGATAATATATGTATAGACAACGTGATCGGTTAAAAAATTTAATATTACATTTATTATTATATATATATATATATATATCTATTATATTATACGTTAGAGACAACGGAAAATATATCGTAAGTAAAACTATTTTAACAAACTGTTCTTCACGGATAGATTGGTTTCGCTAAAATATATAAAAATTGAGCTATATAGATACAGATCTGAAAATAATTTTGTTAGATTATCAAAATAATTATGTATAGGATGATCCAGTTGATTACTTATAACGTCAAAAATGTTTACGGCCTTGCTCATTATGCCTGAACTACATAATTATTTTGATGATCCAACAAAATTATTTACAGACCTGTATCTAGTTATATTTTCAGATATTTCAGCAAAATCATTCTTTCCGTGCAGAAATCGACACTTTTATTTTCGCGTGTGCGCGTTACAGTTATGATGTAGATTAATGTCGCGTGCGGCATGCTGTATCATAGATATAACATATCCTGACGCACGTACATTTTTTAACGGAAATCTTGTAAACGATATTGTCGAAGTGTTATTGTATTGTGTTATTGTATAATAACGTACGTTGGGGCTGCATTAAACTGATACCACAGATTATCGCAATGCCAGGAAAATATAGTGCATTGGAATAACACCAGAGAGAAATATCGAATTATTGTTATCAGTATATCTCGTCGATTAAAAAATAGAATAAAAAACACATAACAGTTTTAATCAGCAAAAAAGTATAATAAGAATTAAATTTGACTAGTGTGTGTGTGTGTATGTATAAATTTAAGTCAAGTTTTTTTTAATCATTTTTAAAGATATTATATTTGCATAATTTTTTGCATTCAGAATTAGAAAAGAAGTATAAAAAATTATGTTATCACTTCAAACGGTTCGATATTATTATAACTCATTTGATAATATGTATTGATAACATTTCGTGAAAGGAATTCTAAGTGTAATATACTTTTTCCTTTACTTTTAAATAGATTATTTCCGAATTTACTGCTATATACGACATGCGAATAATTATTAGATATCGAAATTTTATTATCATGAGAAGAAATCGAATACGCGACGATCGTACTTTGACGTCGATTCACGATAATTCTGCAATCATTACGCACGTTGCGTGATCTCGATGGAAGAAAGGGAGTTCAGAGGCGACGAGTCTTTATCGATAGGGGTTCGGGACGGTGCGGGGTGCACTCGTATGATGCAGGGGTAACGGGCAAAGTGGAAAACGGCAATAACAACGATCCACGCGGACCCCCTGCGATGCCTATCGCTCATTTCCATTGCGTCAGTAGCTTCCAGTAATAACGCGACCCCCCGTGGGTTATCGTTCTGTATTTTTGCTCTTTTTCGCTTTCTTCGATGTTCTTAATCGCGCGTGATGTCTCCCTTCCTCTCCTCGTTGCTTGTTGTCTCGTTGCCGTGGTCGTCAGCGATAACTCGCGTGATAAAGTCGTCAGCGACGAAGGCAATCGTACTGCGTTGCGGGATCCCATGGTACCCCTCTTCGGACCAATTTTTCTTTTTGTCTTGGCAATGCCGCATGGCGATCCCTTTGCACATATTGTCGCAGTTGCGCGCATCGATGTCCCTGGAAAGTAGTTCTTTAGATTGCATCGGCCATCCATTTCACATCCGGGAAACACATTCGCGACACAGTTCAAATTGGCTGAAGGAGAAGAGATTTTGTGAATACGAAATAAAATGTTGTAGCGTCTATTGGCTAAACTCACTACGTAAATATGATGTTTTGATCAATGACCTCGTGTTCAGCAAAATATTTATTTGCAACTGTTGGAAATTTCCTTCGCACTGATTGGATTATACTTTTAGATTTAGAGGAATAGTTCAAGTTGAATGAAAAAAATTTTTAACAGTTGTAAAATAAATAATCTGTTGAACGCGGTTAATGTTTTCTGAAATATACTTTATTTTTCCAACAAAAGTGGATGGGATTATAAATTATTTAATTTAATCTGCCATAACACATGATTTGTCATTATGCCGTATTTTATTTGCTTTAATTCAGCATGATTCGGTACATCCTCGGTATACGCGATACAAGAAATGAAAGAGATATCATATTCTTAAAATATTTCGTTTCACGTATAAAATTTTAGTTATTTCTGTAATTCTAAAAATCATCGCGAATAAATTTCTAAATGTAAGCTCGTAAATCGTATAAAATTTATGAAGTGTCACAGTTATGTTTTATGATAAAATAAAATAATCATACTTTAATCAATTTTTTAGATGTTTGTATATAGATATGTATATTTATCTGTATTTTGACATCTCTAAAAAGACTAAATATGTGCGTGTCCGTTTATTTTGCAATAGTATTCAAGATGTCGGAATTTTAACGTATTATTTACGTTAAGATTGCATCTTATTCATGTAGACAGTGTAAGCAATGTAAAATACGTAAGTTATTATAAATTGGATAACACAATACTGAAAGAAGCAAGGAAAGAAGTAATTAACTTTTATATAAGATTGTTAATATGTCTGACTTCAGTATATTGATAAATAGAAATATGTAAAAAGAGATAGAAGTTTTAGTGTACTCTAGGGCAACGAGATAAAAAGAAAATACGCTTCAATAACCTATAGATTGTTTATAGGTGACATGTAAAACATAATTTACATAATTTATATAATTTACATCGTATGTATACACTTAGATGTAAATTATTATATTTTTATGGTGATAATAAGCGTGGAAAATAATTGTCGAAAACAATAAAATGATTATCAATTAGATCCTTTTTTGTAGGAATTATTACAGTAAACATATTTAATAAACGGAACAAATACAATATGTGTATGATAATTGATTTCACGAGAAGTGTATGTATTAACTTTAACACTGTCTATTCAGATACATTTGAATAAATTCACAATTTTGCGTCATTTTAATTCTAGGAGTGAAACAGAATTGATCGAATGGAATATTCTTGACCCTTGCCCCTAATGAGCGACAGCTCATTACGCACAGCTCAAGAGACAATATAATTAACAGATATATGCCTTCCATCGGCAGACGCGACATCCTTTGACCTTCCGATGATTCCACATTCGTAAAACATGATGTATAAGCGTTTGCCTATATCAGTATAAGTTATTTTATTACATCAGTTATTCTGATTCGTTTTATTCCAAACAGAAATAACTGCAGCGTGTTAATTTCCTTCGACGTAACGTCTACAAATATTGATTGGAGAATATATTTTCCGCTGTCATAGTAAATAATGATACTTATTTTTTGCGTTCTTTGTAATGCTAACGAGGCGGTATAAATCACACGTATATTATGTAACTGGATCAGTTTGTTATGTATGCAACCTAGTGACATGTGCTATGAATACTCTAATACCGTGCATGACTTTACGTACATTGTTGTACCTGATAATCATCTGAGTCGTTAAATCATGAACTTTGTAGTAACTTTATAAGATTACCTATTCTACTTTTTAATTTATCTCAGAAAAATCATTTTTAAGATTTTTATTTTGTATATTTATTACTATATTTTGTTTTATTTGTCTAAATATACAATAGAATTTAAATCATACATGTACACATACATACGAGTACGTTGAAACATTAAATTCTTTTATTATCTACATGGTTAAAATATTACATAGTGTATACAGAAAAAAAATTGATACATTTTTACATGGACTCTTCTCGCATTCGTCTCTTTTGCATTCGATTGTAACAAGTATAGATATTTTCTCATCCTCCCTATTTAGAATCGCTTTTGTCCGATTTCCCTTGGTCAGCATTTCTGAGATCTTCGAGAAGGAAATCGCGAGACGGATGCAACGAGCACGCGCTCGGTCATTCGGTCACTCGTAGTACATACGGCTGCGTACGCTAATATTAGCAGCACAACATGGTAACCGCGCATCAAGCTTATTCCTGGCCTAGCAGCCAGCTGCTTGGCTAGCCAGAGTCAAGGTTACGGCATTAGTAGCGACTTGTCGATGTTATAGTTGTAGATATCATGCACACGGTCGCGTAATCATCGATTGCATCGAGTTGCCCTTTCTGGATATAAGAGTTCGAACGATGCAATACTCAATTAGATAGTAGTAGCCGTTTCAATCAGACAGTGGGATGCGACGGGTGATGTGATTAAGAAATTTACAACGGTATTATTATAGTAAAAAGATATTGGTTTACTTTTTATTTTTGGTATATACATATTATCTCCAATATATTCTATCTCATAACTAGAATTTTTTTAAAGTTTGAGACATAACTGTCGGGAAGATTGAAGAAATTTTAATCTTCCCACTACGCGTACAACTTCTTCTTTTCTATCTTGATCATACAGTATTTATCTGTTTGTATATGCTATATCAGCAATGAACAGGGATTAAAGATAGATTTATATATTTCTATAAAAAGACACTGTAAATTGCCGCGACTGTGAAGGATTCCATAGCGGAAACGTCGTCGCGACGCGCCATTTTGAGGATGACGGCCTTGGCCTTCGTTTTCGAACAAAATACCATACGCCGTCGCCTGAAGCGAATCGCATGTACGAGAGCCAACCCGCTTCGATTGGGGCGGTCGCGTATGTGGAGCATGCGTTCACGGTAAAAGTGACACGGCGACGTTACGTTATGTGCCCCGTTATGGCGCACGCTAGCCGGGATGCCATGCCGGTTTGTACTTCGTTTATCCGCTAACTTAAGGCCAAGGTAGTGGGCACGTTACTTTCACCGATTATGTCGATCCCTCGCGAAGCCGACGGTTTCTCGAAACTTCCCCCTCCCCCGGTTCCCTTTCTATCGTCAGTATGCCGTATTAGGCACGGATCCTGTTCATGTTGAGTTTATTATTAGAAAGAATCCCAACTCTAGTCCGGTTACCGTCCAAAGTTCGACAGTCCCAGAGATGATGTCCGACATTTGATAAATTTCATTCTCTCATTAAGTATTTTTAACAAAATTTGAATATCAAATTGTAAATTGGGTAAGAAACTCTAAGTGAACTCTGTCTATTATGTTTCGAATGTCAGTTTATTGAATCGCAAATGAATCGGTTATTGCCTTCTTCGCTTCTAACAAGATATAATCATTGCGGAAATATTTTTTGAACGTTTCTTAGAGTTATTTTTCATGTCTTTAACATAACATTTACATAATTTTGCATTATTATTATTATTAGAGAATATTGAATATTTTTTGTTTTATTATTATAGAATGTATAGACTAGTTATTACGTACTAATTTATTTTATATTTATTAAACATCTTAATTTCTTTATTTCTGTAATATGAGACTAACATTTTCCTAACATGAGGATTTGAAACTTGTAACTGTTTGCAATGAATATTTTCATCCTAAATAAATACCTTGCTATTGATAATACATATATATGTATATATATATAATAGCTGCATTTAGGAATACGCAATGGATAAAAAACTTTAATAAATTTATTTACTAGCGCCATTCATATAATATCTCGATAATTACTTTGTTTAATCGTCATATTATATTTAAAAATTAATTAATTAATTAATTAGCATTGTTCATAAAACGTAGAATATTACATCAGGCCTGTAATTGTTCTTGTTGCATAATTAAATATAATGACATATTTACACGCAAGACGAGTTTGTATAGGATATTGAAAAAAAAAGATATACATTGCTAATATAAAGTCGCTCATCGCTCGGCTTACCTGAAACAATTTCCGTTTCAATAGTTGTTTTAAAGATTATCTAGGATTATACTGCGACTACTTGATAAGTAAAGCCTTGTGCACTATAACAATTAATTTTTATCTAAAAACAATGTACAAAAGATCGAAGTTGTCTCTCTAAATATACTGATAAAACGTTCATAAAGATAGTAGTTATTTCTAGTTTTAAAATTAAAAATGATTATTTTACAATTTTACACACACAGCGAACGAAACTGAACGTTACATTGTATTATTTACGTCCACAACACGTGTTCTGTAGATTTATTTCTTTAAATGGATTATTAATTTTTGTGTGTGTGTGAGATTCTAAAATAATTTTGACTATCAAATTAGATTGATAATATTTTTCGTTTACAAATTTATTAGAATTCGTAGTTTAAAGGCAATCAATATCGAGCTCAAACGAGAGATACGCTTCCATAATGACTTTACGGTGTCTCGTGAATAAACATCTAAGCGTGTTATCGAGGAAATTTAATCTTCTTCATTATCTTTTAATGATGTACCGAGCGCAAACTTGTTTATGTATTAAACTAAACGAAGGAAGTTTTTTTACAGCTTGCGGTAATGGAAAATTTGTCTTTCGTGGAGGAATGTATTTGAAATAAAAAGTAAATTCTGAGATGAATTGTAAAATCAATCATATGTATGTAGATATGTATGTTGATATTAATAATTTTATTATTTATATTATCATATATATTTAATTCTTTTTATATTAATCTTTAATATTTATACATATACATTTGCTGTATTGATGGTATTTAGTATTGTGTACTTGTATCGTGCTGTATTTGAAGATCTTCAAAATTTTTCAAGGAAAGAATTAACATCGTTGGAATAAGTATTAAATTATTTTTTAACTCTTACTATAGAAAGTGATATTACATAATATTATAACTATTACCTCGACGGTAGCTCTCTTCGGACCCAATTTAATACTGAAGCTGACACAAAATTTCTATTTGCAATTAGGTTACGACATTCATGAATTTGATGATATTACGTCAGTATAATGTTTAGATGACTTGATGAAAAGTGCCACTTTCAGCATGCTACTAAAGAACTGTTATTCATTGCATATTACCCTCGATGATTGTAAAATTTTACGGTACGAAGAAATGAAATCATGGAAAAAGAATGTAATAACGTCGACAGATAATACTATTATTATTATGAAGAGATAGGTTAAACAAAAAACTGTAGATATAATATATACAATTATTTTTATTCCATTTACTTAATTAAAAAAAAAATTAATCAATTGCAAATTTAAATAAAAATTTAATAAAATTAAATTGTTCCTTAAAAATTATTTATTGAATATATTTATTTATATTAAAATTTAAAACGACCTTATGAATAAATCAAAATATTATTAGAAAAAGAAGCATAAAAGCCGACGCTAAATATTTTTGCGAAATTGTTCTATATTTAAATGAACAATTTAAATACAATTTAATACAAACGTTTCGACCTTCTTTATCAGGCCATCATCAGTGTTTACAATAATAAAAATAAATATAGAAAACCATTAAAAACGCAATAAAATTTAAACTCGTATAACGATTAGATACAATTAGCTTAAAATGACTGTCAAGTTATAATTACGATGTTGAACTGTTGGTCGTAATTCTTCGTGCATTTTGCAGTAACCATGGAATCTTTATCGTTCTTACAATAATTGCTCTCGAAATTTGCGTTCGAATTCCTCCATATGTTAAATCACAAGAAACGTCTCCGCGAATAAGCCGATTATGGTCAATTACATTAAAGAAGTTATCAATTCTATAATCAATTACAATCAACATTTAATCTAAAAATCTTTCAAAATTAACAAAATTTCACGTAACAGTTTGTCGATTAACCTAAAACAATTTCTAATTAAAATATAAAGTAATTGTGCCTAGATAGATAATTACTTTATATCTTAATTTGATATAGATGGCTGTACATGATACTATATATCATTCCACGAGGAATGCCTTGTTTATGTATCCTTGGTAGCCCATATGCCCGTAAAGTTCTGTCCAAAATAAACAGTTTTTTATAAATGTTTTAATTGGCCAATAATATATTTCTTTTTCTATTCTGCCAAGATACCATGTGTTTTCGCTATCAATTTTTTATCCGAGTCTAACTATTTTATACATATTATTGTCCGCCAACGTACATATATGTACATATTTTTAAAATGTAATCTGTTTTGTTATATAATACCACAGTAAAAATTGATTTATATGTTGCGTAACGTTTACAAATCAATAAAAAAAAATACGAATCGTAATTCGTGATTATTAAGAGCATTGTGTGGAATTTGTTGAATTAAATATTTTTGAAATAACAGTTTAATTTAATTTAATAAATTTTTTGATAGTAAGCTAAAGTAATATAACTTTGTTGACACTACAACCTTTAAACATCAGTGTTGGCGTATCAACGACATGATCACGTAATCGGCATGCCCTAAGCACTATTTAGAATTCAGAGCGCGCCATTAACCCACAAAATGCCTTTCTACTACAAAAATAGAAGGGCACTCGTAGTTGTTGATGGCTTGCCCCGAATGAATTATGGCCTACCAGACAATTCTTACTTTTCCCATAATTAGAGAAATTTTAGCCGCTTGTTAGCATTCTTCGTCATTCGCTGTAAACCGAATATAATTTTCAATGATACAATGTTCCAGCAACCTAACTTAAAAGATCAGGAAGGAATATGTAATTACTCCCCTAATTTTGTATTTTTAATATAGCGAAGATGTTTCTTTTCTTAATCACCCTTTTTCTTTTTTTCCAATTTCCTAGTCCACGTTTGTTATATGAGAATATAATGAAAAAAACAAATTTAAAAAAATATATGTATACATATGTTCTTTAATATATACATATACATATATATATATATCAGTTCTTTTATCTATCAAATTTTTGATAATATTACTATATTATTAAATTTCCATAATTAACTCATGTTTCTGTTTACACACACAAGAATACGAGATAGAATCTTTAGAATTCAAATACGTATAACCTTTAATACCTTAAAAAAGATTCGATTCTCGACAAACATGGGTTTTTTCTTCGGAGTGCGTCGTCAATTCCTATTTTTACGAGCGATAATGAGGTCGTGATAAAAAAAAAATAAAATACACGGTGTTTGGTGCGCGCGTACTTAGCGCATACGTAAATCTTGGCGCGTACGCATGTACGATCGATACATCGTACGTATGTACGTATGTACGAACGTACGTACGTATTTACATATGTACGTACGTATGAACGAGAGTGAATGAGCGTCGGCCTCGTAATGAAAGTGAAATCGAGGGCGCCGCGCCGGAGTGCCTGGTCGTTCGTTCGCTTCGTCGCGCTCTACCCCGCTGATGATGCCGAGACTTCGCCGAGAAGTCACTCGGCTGACAGGAACAAACAGTTCGCACGTCGCGGTTACTGAGTAACCCGTATGTCTGCCGGAAGTAGGTTGGCGCTGATCTCGTTGCTCGATTTCGCTCGGATGACCTCGCTTGAGAAAGGGAAAGGCACGCATATGAGAACGTATCATCGTTTTTATGATCCTCTACGTAGTGAAATTGACCATTTTTGGATTACCATTTTATATCATTGAATCGTTCTCCGCGTAAACTGTATATAATGTGGGAAATCGTCTCTATGAGAAAAGATTTGAATACTGTACATCGATATAATCAGGTAGCACAAAACATTATATTTTGTTTTTTATTCTATATATCTTAAAAATTATTGCATTACGTAGGAAGTATTAAAAATAACAATGATATTTTTATTTTGTTTTACGATGTGCTCTGTCGAATTCTTGTAAAAAAGTATATATAATTTTTTTTATAATGAATAAATAATTTGAGTTTAATTATATCATTAATTTTTCTTTTAGATTTATAAAAAAATTCTAATATTATCTTCTGATAAAAAATACACGATACTTGTTATTCGTGAAATTTATGGTTCTAAAAACGCACAGAAACGGATTCGAAAATTTTCAATATGAATATACTGAAAAAAAAATTATGGTCGTTACGTTTTTAAAAAAATATTAAGATAAAAATAATGTGCTAGCATTGTGAAATTTTGTGGCATAGAAATGTTTACGATAACGTGAAAAAAAAAGTTAATGACAGCTAGAAAGTACATGTAGAGTAAGATAAAAAAAATATATTTTTTTTTCAAGGAAGAAATTAGGGACCAAGCGATACTATCTAGAATTTCTAGATTCTAGAAAAAAAGAAAACCGAGCGAATGTCGAGCGAACGAGATGGAGAAAAGGAAAGAGCAACTAACACAGATCGTGGTAGGGAAGAGTGAAGAGCGGGGGTTCAACAAAGAGGGAGGGAGGAGGGACTGTGTTCGTAGCGTTGGCTCAAACTTTCACTTTTTTCACCTCTTCGCCCCTCTCACAGTGATTCTTAAAAAGTGCCATGGCGGTATCAACTCGTGATTGGTTGATTTTCGTCCGGTCTTCTCGTTCATTGGATCTCCCCCCTTAAACAGTTGATTCTCTGATCTTTCTTTTTCTCTCACTCCTTTCCTCCGTTCCCTATTTCGTGCCTCTCTTTCTAACACGTATGGTCCTTTTTGCTCGCTTGTCGAGGGTCCTCTCTCCTTTTCTCGGTTTATCCCCTCCAGGACGGACAATCTCCCTCTCCAGCAACCCCTCCGACACTTCTGGGCACGGCAGGAGTCCTTATGTAACTGACACCATTCCGCTAGAGTAACCGGGACAAAACGCCGTACAGTATTATAGCGAATAAACAAAGGAAACAAGAGGCGAAAAGACCGCCACAAGAATCGAGCTAGATAAGCTGATAACTGCAGGACATCTCGATGTATATAGAGACGTCTGTATTTAGCAGGAAAATGACTCAGTTGGAGAAAGAGCACGCAATCAAACTTCTTTACTTTCTAGATACACTAAAAATACTTACATTTACATCAAAAAGTAGAATTTTTAAAGAGGGATTTACTTAAGAATAAAAATAAAATCACATTCATCTTACAATTATATTGCTGTGTAACTTGAAAAGTGTGGAAAATATTTAAAAATATATATTAACCGATGTTTTATTTTTTATATCTTTACTTTTATTGATATCATCAATTTAAGTAGACAATAAACAACAAATTTAAGATAAAAAATTATTGGGTACTTAATATACATATATTATTAAATTCGTACACGATTCAGTTATTCGTGTCTTGCGCATTTTCTTTCTTTGAAATACTAGGAGCATTTGACTAAATAATGGTCTCTAATAATCCTTTTTTGATACACAACCTTACAAATTAACACTTTCTGAAGATATTAAAGTATATGTAAGAATTACTTAATAATTTTTATGTATTCGTAAAAATGATGACAATTAAGAACCATGATCGACTCTTGTGTAGAAAAACACCGGAAAACGATCTTGCGTTAAAGGGTTAAAAATGTTTATAAATAATTTTTTATAACAATAATTCTATCCGTGAACCTCGATGGTTTTTTTTAACTCGATGCTCATTTTAATTCGAGAGACGAATGTTCAGCTTTTTAACGTCGCAGACGATTGTCGCGTTTTATGTACGTCCGCATTCTCGGTCGTGTTATCGCGTTAAAATCAAGAAGGACCGTTGGACAAAAGTACGACAGCGCAAAGCGCGGCGAGCTAATTGCTACAATTAGCAGGCGGGTCGCGCGAACGTTCGCGCCAGCGCGGATCTGGAGCGGATTCGACGATCGCGACCGTTCCATTGTTGGCCGGTCGCTAAGAATTCTTGCTTTTGCAATCTTCCCAGGCCCGATCTAGTTGCGCCCGCCAATCGGCGCCTTGTAGGAGACGACGCTCGACAAAAGTTCGCGCAACAATGAGCGACGGAGGATTGCAAATCCGGCGGAGGCAGCTTGCGAAACGACGCCAGATATTTCTTATAATCCACCCTGTTCTCCGCCGTGCGGAATCGCATGGGAATTTCTATCATTTTCTTCATCTTTCGCGCTCTCTACCTCCGTTCACGTTCCGCGTCGTTCGTCGACGGCGGCACGGCGCGGGCGGGCTTCGTTCCCCGATTCTGCACTTTCAAAACGTCGGACGTTACGTTTGGTAGACTCACGATCGATTCACAGGATGTCCTGTTCGTATCATTATCCTTCTCGTCTATATATTTTTCTTATCGATTCTCGTTGTTAGATATAAATTTACGAGCAAATAAGATAAGCAATTCGACGAAAAATTAAATTGCGCTTATCAATCTTTTTTAATCAGCATCAACAATCGGTGATAAAAAAAATATACATTTTTATTTTTTAAAATCCTTACTTTTTCTTATGGAGTACACGATTGTTCTTCGGTACAATCGGCCTTCTATAACTATGTTTGTGTTTCTATTCTATCGTATACTTTGTTGCCGATATTCGTCTTTCATTGTGCAAAATAATACATAATGAATATTTCAATCGGAAAGGTTAATGATAGTGCTATTAATTGCGCATTACTTGCAAATCTTGATCGCGTCCTACAAACATCATATCCATTTTTGTCGTGCGTATATTGCTTTTTTCGGCGTAGTGAAGATGAATATTTATACTTAATTATTGGACCGATAGTTGTTTGTTGAAAATAATTTTAATAGCCACTTAAATTTATTATGACTTTAAACTAATATATTTATTTTTTAGACTGAATAATATTTACATGTAATTATCAAATCAATCTCTGTTGAATTTCCAAATGACAACGTATTTTAGTATTTATTATAATAACCGAGTAAATAATATGTATTATTATATTAACGTAACATAAGATTAAGCCTAGGATATACATTAAGTAATTATATTGAACATTGTATTGATTGTTATTGATAATTATATTGAACACATAAGTAAATAAATTGAACAGATCTCATCATTTTATTAGATTTTATTAGATTGGACAACAGAAATATACATTAAGACTAGAGCGTAAGCTCACGAATACTTGTTGATACTGTTATACGTTACATCGACGACGATTACGCGTTACGTATATTTTCCTTTGTAATTAATTGTTATTGAAAGCGTGTTACACTTGGCGCGTAATCAAATGACGCCGACGATAACGATGACGCCGCGGCGACGCTAAGCAACGTTGGCGGTGGGGACGAAGTGAAAGTGAGTCGAGCATTGTTTAGGAAGCCTCGTTCCTGCAGCGGCTCTCAATGATGCCTTACAAGCCAGTTAGGAATGGCTTAGAAATAGGTATTATTTACAAAAAAAAAAGTAATTCAAAAGAAATTAATAATAAGAATCTGCACATCGAATTAGAATTAATTGTTTAGACTCAATCACTCATCTGAGCTACATTCCAAAATGTCTTCACCGAGGAAAAATTTATTCGATATATATAGTATATGTAACGTATACTATATTATATCGAGTAAAATTTTTCTTGGAGAGGATGTTTTGGAATGTATCCCTAATTGATCTTTTTCTTAAGAAGTGAGAAAAAGACGATATAATTATATGAATGTGCTAAGAAGTCAAAGATCATTTAAATATTGTATAGTGTTTATTCATATATTCTGATAATCTCGAAATTTTATAACTCTAAATAGTCTGTTTAATAAATTTGAATTAATTGAGAGGAAAGTAATTATTTTTACATAATTATTTATACATAATATTAGTCATATTAATTGAATTTAATTGCGGTTTATAAGCATCGAAATCACCGAATATATATAAGACGTCCGATTGCTGGCGTCCTTGGTTTTCAGCGGTGCGAAAGCGTCGGTCATTAGTTTTCCTAGCGCGATCAACAATTCGCTCCATTGTGGAACCATTAATCGCAGCAAAAAAAAATCGCGAATGCAAAATTATTGATGCGAATTTTGTTTGTGTGAAAGAAGTCAGAGTTTATAATTTAGAATTATTTATGTACTAGTATATTTTAAATTCGTTTTTACATCTCTATTCCTATAAATCAATGCATCAAAACAGGTTTAACAAAATAATATACTACTTTTTTTTTAATAAGAATGACACGATAAATATTACGTTTATAATATTTGGCTTTATGCATCTTTTGATAAATATTTTTAATTTTTATCATGATAGTACACGTGGAATACGTATTGTATATATATATGGAAAATATATAGTGCCTTCTTGTACGGCAACAATTTTTCTATCAAGTGCGTGCATGTCTGATCGAATATATTGAGATCGACACCTGCGGTTAGATCGTCGATACATCAGCGATTTCCCATGGTGGAATGTATTCCTGTGAGGATATGGCATTTCGATCAACGTTAGAATGATGCCGATCTTAATGGTATCTAACCGCCAATGGACTGATCATAAATTCTCACGGATTCATGGTTTCACGACGAGACTTGCGCTTTCGGCAAAATAGTTTTCCTCGCGATGAATCGATCGATTGCCGAACGCTTGCGGTGATTACACTGAGAGAAAAATTTTTAGTATTTGTAACTATAATTACATGCTACATAATTATGGTTATTATTGGATGGAAAGAACGATTTTATTGGAGTATCTAAATATTTAGTTAAATACAGATCTAAAAATAATTTTGTTGGACTATCAAAATAATTTTGTAGAGAACTCAAATATGATAAGCAATATGCTGCGAAAAGTTTTGACATGTTAGCAATCAGTTTGAGTGTCTTATATAATTATATCGATATAATTATTTTGATAATCGAACAAAATTATTTTCAGATCTGTTTCTAGCTAAATTTTACATACTTCAGTAAAACTGTTCTTTTCGTGTGCTATAATATTAGTAACAATAATTATATTGTACCTATATTTTTTAATGGAATTATCATCAATAAATATGTACATATAATTAGCACCGAAAATGACTGTGTAAATTATGGTTATTATTACCATAAAAATGGTTGCAATTATTATAATTTAAATATTATTTTTAGTTATTTTTTAGACTGTATTATATTTCTTTTATTGTATTTCAGTATATCTGTTGATTTGGCAATAGCGTTTAAAGCAAGGAGAATTGTTAAATAAGTGTGTAAACGTTAACAACTTTCATGAATAAAAAATATTCTTCAAATTAGATTTATAAGAGATACAAAAATGATGTTATCAATTTATAAAAATTTGACGTAATCAGTGGAAATTAAATTTTATGTAACAATTTAAATTAGTACATTTGTGCATTATATATTGTGATTATCAAGATTTTCTAACATTACGTGTCATTATTTCCAGAATACGTCAGCGTTTTTCCGCTAAATTATGTCTGCAGTTTATCCTGGAGCTGTCTCAATCGCTGTTTCTTTGTGATTCTTCAAATGTAAGTGATAATTCATTCATATTCAACGTCTGCGTCGATGAAACTATAATCTTCGCGTAACAGCGATACCGTAATGATTTACTATAAAAAAAACCATGATGGAGATTATCACATTATCTTTCTGCGTTTCTGGGAAGCGGTCGATCGTTGACGCGAGCGAGACTAAATAAGTAGAGAATGTTTAGAGAAAACTTCCGTGCAATAACCATATTCATATAATAGCCGTATAATAACCGATTGTAAAGGCAATTAAAGTCTCGGCGAGGTGCACTTTTAGAGGCGTAGAAATCGTAGGTGTGTCAGGGCAGTGACGCAAAGCGTCCGACGCATTTTCTATTACGCATCGGCTTAACGTGGATATAGACTACGTCGGCGATGATTTTCTTCGGTCGATTGTATTCGCGATGAACGCGCGTACACATCGATGTGTATACATCTATAAGAAATCGGCGGGTAATACCCGAGAGTGTTGGACTATCTGAGTTGCAGATGCACGTCCCACGCATGTAGCCGCATTTATTACTCGGACAACTCGATATCCTATTTCTCTGCCGAAGAATCTTTTCCGGCTTGTTGTAAAACATTACCTATATTATACAGTAGGTTCGTAAAATCTCAACTAATGATAAAAGAATTTACAACGGAAGTAGTATTCTTCTGCAATGTATGAAATGCGCAGTGTTGAAGATCTGATGATAACCAATGATTTAATGATAACTTTTTGAAAAATTTGAAGATTTTCCTTCAAAAAGAAGCTTATCTTATACATTTTCTTACGTTGTTTAAGATAAATCATGATGCGAATTTCTTATATAAAATCTTAATGGTGAAAGGAATAACTTATTACCCGTCGCCATTCGGAGATATTATAAAGTGGATAGCCATTTTTTTTTATCACACGCATGAGATTTATGTTAACTTCGGGTTAATATTCGCGTGCGAAAATGCATGTTGTCGCCGCTTTATTATTATATTATTGCGGGATTTCCTTCGAGCGTAAAGGCCACGACTTCATATGCGTTATTATATCGTTAATTATGCAATGATACTGCTTTGACATCAGTGTCGATTTAGCGGGGATTCCTGTTAATTTTCCTCAAGAATTTCCACTCGAGGACATACCGCGTGCGCTATGATCTTTTCGCACATTAATCAATGTCGTATTTATAGTTTCGAACCGACAAGATGAAAATTCTTTGCTCTTTTTGCATGAATCAATTTTAAAAAACATACATATATGCATGGAAAAAACATATGCATGGAACATTTCCATGGAAATATGTTTCTTCGTACATGTATGTTTTCACTAATGTGAAAATGATTCTAAAAATTCTTTGTACTTGACATTTTTTTATTCAACATCTTGACTACTTTCTCTTCTTATTTCCGTAGAAATTTTGCTATAGGAATTCCGCTCTATTAAAACAGATTTCTTAAGTTTATTTTAATTATTTTTATTCTGTATTTCATATAGAGAATAAACAAAACTAACATTGATTAATTTAAGCAAAAATTTAATTTAATTTAGGTCTTTTGGGTGTTAAATTAAGAAAAAAATCTTGATGTTGACGGAATCCTATTTATCCTTTGTTGAAAGACGACAATGATGCCGCCTTCAGTATTAGACGTCAGTGATAGCCATCGACCGGTTCTAGTCATTTGATGATAAAAATAGAACTGCGGAACTTAATTATTTGCGTATATAATTAGTGAATCGTCGCGTCATAAAATTATGTTACCACTCCAGGTTACGAGCAAAATATCGTCGAGGAAACGTATAAGAGACACGTTCCAACAATAATCGAATACAAGATGTTCTTAAAATAGTCAAATTATGAATCGGCAATTTTTCAAACGTATCGTACTTATCACGTAGAAAGAAGATCGTAGATCTGAAAGATCTTTCACTCTGAGTTTACAAAACTGAGTTTTTATTTGTAATAAAATTTTTTTATATAGGTGTTAAGTTTGCAGATTTATTTCACGAATACTTCTTCTAATATAAGGGAAGTTGGGGTAAAACGGACTAAAATTAAATTTTATAAAAATTATAATAATAACAATACAAACTTCTGCAAGTTTCAAACATTAATGTAACATTATGCTCTTATAATTATAATCTTATAAAAAAATACAGCCATTTCCAGCCATTTAAGGGGTCCGTTTTATCTCACATTCTCCTACTTATTATAGAATAATACTAATTATAACATCGTAAGATACTTGTTATCTTTTTTGAAAACATTTTAGGTATTTTTTTGTTAGAATAAACCGGGTTAATATCCTCATTCTACTTTCGGTCAATATTACCGTAACATCACGTAAAGCGACATGTAAAAAATTTGAGGAGGTATATCTAACGACGAAATCGCACCTCGCAGCTGATTACTTTGATAGAGCGACGATAGTGAGGACGACAGTGAGCATGATTGCTGGCCAGATCGTTACCCATGACCTTAGCAAGTTGATATCGTTTTACGTGCGGAAACGGCGATCGAACGATTCAAGGACTCCCACTGTCCTATACAGCGATATCTGATAGCATCCGCTACGCGATAGCGCGCGCATTAGATTCAATATGGTACATGCGGTAAAATGCGCGTCAGCTGAATGATTTGTTGCGCGAAGAAGCTACCTTAAACGTCAACCACGGCTCCGTAACGACGGCTTTCCCACAGTCCATACATGCATCCGTGACTCGAGAAGTTTATTTAGAACCGAAGTATTAATGACCAACGCGCCGTTTAATACGTATGAGGTATCGTATAAACGAAAGGTTTGCGACAGTGCGTCCATCAAGTTGTGTAGTTTCGTACTCTCCTAGCGTGTTTAATATCGTATTACGGGTACTCTTAATATAAAAGAAATTAAATTTTTAAAATATATAAACACCATATTAGCATTTATACATGGAAGATGTATAATTAATGTAAAAGATTCACATTTTTTAATTCTTACACAGAAAGAACGATTTTGTTGAAGCTAGAAATTTAGTTAAATATATATAGATCTGAAAATAATTTTATTTGATCATTAAAATAATTATATATGGAACGTTCAAGCTGGTATCGGTGTGAAGTTGGCACCCCATTTTTAAAAAATCGATATTTTATACACAGTTCCGTTTGCACCCACAATAGTTCTATAGTTCCTGCTAAATTTTAACAATAGATCCGCTGATTTAGCTAAAAAAAAATTTTATAAATGGTGTGCCTTGCAGTCCATCAGGGCGAGGAGCAGTCTAATACTATTATCTGATAGTATTAACAGTATCAGTAAAGGAAGTATCAGACCAAGGGTTGACGATTACGATTGACGGTTGCCCGGTTCTATTTCAGCCAATTACGGTGGACTCGCTACATCGTGATTGGTTGAAGTAGAACCGGGCAAACGTCAATCGTAATCATTAATCTGTAGTCTGATACAGGTATCAGACTGCTCCTCGCCCTGATGAACTAGACTGCAAGGTTTACGAAACGTTAGCATTCCAAGAATGGATCTGAACACGGAGAAAATCCGCAAAACGCATAATCTTTATAGAAAGCACCCGTGGAAGCCTCAAGAATATTATCAAAAATATGTTTTTCTTTATTAATTGATCAACTAATTTCAGAAAGTTAAATTATATTTTTTGTCCGATGTAGAAAGAATCCTTTTGGACGAAAGTGTGGAATAGTCTGGGTTTAAACACTAGTATAACATCCTACCTAAGATTAGGCAGATGTCCAGGTCATCTTTTGATGAAGGCTCGATTCGATGAAGGCTCGATTCGATGAAGGCCCGTATATTTCGATGAAGGCCCGTATATCTACCTAGTGGACAAACCTATCTCTTCCGGATATGGCTGGCAAGCGCGGTGTAAAGCGCGTGTTCTCTTCTAGGGTCGACGACCGCGACCGACCAGCTAGGAATTTGGTGCAGGTGAGGAACCGCCTTCTCTCTGTGTCGGCGATAGTCCGCAAGAGGGATCATGTCTCACGTTTGCTTGTCCTCGTGTGTACTCTTGCGGGTCAATGACCTACCTGTCATGTGCATCTTGTACAAACTGATTTCAACTAACCACGTGCGAGTACATGATTTCTTTCATGTTACAATTCGTGCCCTTCATTTCGTGCTATGATTATACTCAAAGTAGGTATGCAGGAGCAACTATATCTGAGAGAACCATCTCTAAATAAAAGATTATTTTGTGATAGTTTTGATAGTTAGGAATTGTGTAATGTCTTTATCAAATTGTAAGTTAACTGTATTATAGAAATGAGAAAAAAATTTAGTTTACTTTTCCAATTAATCAGAAAATATTATCAGTAGACTACTGTCATCTTATTCTATGTTCGGTTACATTATTTGTATGAAATATATCTAATGAACATATACGAATGTTCGTAAAAAAATATAATTCTCAGTACTGTATATAGCAAGGTGATAAATATTGCGGGTTAAGAATGAAATTGGGAGAATAATGTTCTTTCGGCATCCTTTGTGATTCCTTTGTTCGTAGATTCCCGTAGTGAATCGGACGAACTCTTAGAAGAAAACAAGGAAAGGGTCGACGGCCCTATTTCGCTCGAAGTCAAATATCTCGAAAGAGCCGGACCGCTTCCGCCTCGTTTTGTAAAAAAAAAGGAGATACGAAATAACATGGTACGAGCTAGGAACCCTAATCAAAAGGCAGATTTGGGGCTGGCGATCACCTCAGTTTTCGTACTACCGCTTTGGGTTCTGGGTGGTTGCCAATTTGAGTCCGGCATAAATAAACGCGTTTCCGTGTGGGTGATATTCGTACATGCTCGTGCGCGTGCACGTGATGGTATCGCGCTCGCTTGGCGAACGGAACGTCTCCTTAAGGTCAGACGAGCACGAAACACTCTCAAAGAATCACGCTTGCCTTTTTTTTTTGTTCATGCCAGATTTAATTCTTGATCATGCGAGAAGGATCTTCTCTTCGTGGAAGCCGATGAGAAGTCGGGAAAAATGCGGAAGAGCCCGTACACGACGGTGCGATAATTATTTATAGTCCTCAAACGATAAAATAACTATGTTGCCGTGCTCATCTGTGGTTCGAGGAGGCGCGCACATTTTGTATTGCGTCTTACGAATTCGAGATCGTTAACCAGAATTCGAGATGTTGCCACATTTGAGGCAAAAGCAGACTTTGGTTCGAGTAAACAACGCATATTTAAGAAAACAGGACAAGACAGGATAAAGTGATTTTTGTATAGATTTTTCGTTCCTAAAAATGAATCCATAAAATTGCTCTGTCATATTGAACTTTCTAAATTAATTTTTGTACAGAATTAAAAACTGTACTGTTAAAATACATGTCTCATTTCAGTTTATCTTTAAACTCAATTTTAGTGTAAAATCATATAATAATGCTAATCCTTTTATATTATTTTTGTGTGATTTTTAAATACGAGGTATTGAACTCTGTAGCGCCCCCATCTCGCACAGCGATGTCACGTATTTCTCGCGGAAAAGAACTACTGAATATTCGACTGAATATAACCAGAAGTTTTGTAAAATTATACGATTAAAGAATACTAATCAAATCCGCGTGTACATATGCCTATAGTAAAGTCTATCAATATTTTTGTAGTTATAAAATATCGAGTCCTATCATAATAACCAGAAATCCTGCTTGGTTTCACTAAAATATATTTATTTATATATATTTTGTTGGTATAATCAAATCATTTTTCTGACAATCAGTGTTAGTAATTAATAATAAACTAATCTAATTAGCTAATTAGCTTACGAGAAAATTTTTCATTGAGAAGTTTTAGTATTGTATTTTTTTACGGTTTCTGCAGTAAAAGCTTTTTTTTTTCTTGACCTACGATGACATATTTTTACGTACATACACAAGGAGGAAAGAAAAAATAACGTCAGAATTTTCAATGTATTTTCGCGTTTAAATATAGACTCGTAAGATAAAAAATGATCGCCTACATTGCGTGTGTTTTCAGGTTATGCAAATTCTTTGACTATTTTCTTTGACGGAATTTTCCAAAAATGTCCTTAATATAATTTACACATAATAGTTTATAGTAAACCATAAATAATCGATTGTATTTCATTTATTACATCGTGAACTTATTTGTCAACATATTATTTTTTTTTTTTTAGAAAGAATATAAGAAATTATCCATTAGAAGCACAAATGAAATTGATAAATAAATATAATGAGCTTTGCATTTTTTTCTCATTACTTGTTGTATAATTTAGTAGGTAATTATGTTTCAAGATCTCTATAAATATCTTTTTGTTTCATATTATTTTTTAAAATAAAAACCTGCTACATCACGTCAATCTTACTTGTAATCTGTCTATACGTACGCTCTTAACATTTTCATGCTAAAAACAGATGTTTACAACTTTAGTGTTCGTTGAGTGTATATAAACGTATCGGCAGTCGTCAGTTCGAAATCCGACAATGCGTTCGCATGATTAATAGATGCTAAATATAAATGTAACGGCGAACGTATAAACAACGCATTTGAGTGTATATTTGCACAAACCTGGCGCCTCTATAGACGCTGCTCTAAAGTCTAGCGCTCGGTTCACATCTATAATCGCATCGCCTACACTGCAACTTGATCGCAATACACAGAGTGAATTTAAATGAAACCACTCGTCTTGATTTCACCATTGAAGTCAGACAGAGATGATTTATTTGAAAGGACTGTAGCCTAACAATGACTCGTGTAAATGTAATCAATCTGCCTATCATTGTATTTCTCTTATTTTGATATTAAATTCATGCTTCTATTATGCACGGTATATCAAATTTATGGGGAATAATACAATAATTGTAAGTCTATCTCATATAGTTGTCAAGTTATGAACCAATTAATCCTCTTTTGGGGGGATTAGATATAATTTCTGGCTTCATTTAGAGTCCCTATAATATAGAGTCTGGCCACGCAACACAAAATGGCTGTATATGTGTGAATGTGTATGTACAGCGTAAATGTGAAATGTATGTTCTTTGAATGTACGCTATACTTTGATTGGTACTGCCATTTTGAGAGCGTTTAAAATTGACCAATGAAAACAATCACGTTGAGTGATCGTACTCTACCATCTAGGAACTAGCTTTATCTATTTTACAGTGCCTTCACTCTGTTCAACACAAGAACAAATTTCTTAATATGTATATGTATTCTTTACTTCTTTTTATCAATTTGATTACATTGATTAGATGAAAAATAAACAAAATAGCATCGGATCAAATTCTTTTCTAGATATCTTGAAAATTTACCTTACTATAGGAAGATTAAGAATATATTGACAGCAATTTGTGTTACTTTTTCATATACACATTTGTATTTTTATGAAATTCTTCCCTAATTAAATTACAAATTGCATAGATATCGAATTTATTCGACAGAAAGCAAAATAACTTCAAGTGATTGGCTTGATTTATGTAAGGGATGGATAACGCTTCTTCCGAGTGTGTTCATTGAATGAACGTGATCATGTAACTCGGTTGGCGCCGCCGATTGCGTTAGCGAGATACAAGTCGGATTGCGGAGCTTTTGTCTCACTAGTAAATCGCAAGCCCCGTAGGTCAGCGACGTCGATTGCGAAAAGTCGTTCGCCCAACTGCCTTAGTCCGATTGACTAACTGACTGACTGTCTGACTGACTGGCTGGCTGGCTGGCTGGCTGGCTGATTGACTAACTGACTGTGCGGTTGATTGGCTGGCTTGTCCATTCGGCGTAGGCCGTACGTACACACGTCGCCGTGAACAAGGCAAGGTCAGGGCTTCGCGAAACAGCTGTTAGGTCTAACCCAACCCACATACGCGCGTGAAACAAACTTATGCATATACTAGTTTGTGAATATCGCTCTGTTTCCGCGCCCATCAGTTCACCCGGTGCTCTCCGATTACCGTCGACGTCACTCTCTCCTGTTGTGAGCGTAAAAGCGAACTCGCGTTCTCAGTTCACTCCCGACGATTAGCGTCGATGAATCATCCGCGGTGAGAGAAAGGCGAATGATGTAAACCGAACATCCGCGTGAAATAATGAGAGAATAAAAAAATCGAACAACTTCTCATCTTTACTCTCAATTTGGATTATTATCCGAAATTGAATTTATATGATTGATATAATAGATAATATTGGATAATTTTTCTTTCGCCGAAGAAATCATAAAAAAATCATGAAGAAATCACTCGAGACTCAGTTTATATTGTTTTGTCTAAACTTGTTTGTTTATTGAAAGTAAATAGATCTCGTGAATAGTTTTTTTATTTGACTCGTGTATCAGTTTATCGCTTACATTTATGTATAGATGAGTGAATGGGCAAACTAATTTTGTGAGTTTTCTTTTTCGTCAAGTGGCAGAAGAGATAGTGTGAATGTTTTATCTGTATCACGTGTCATCCGCGTGAGAATCGACTAACCGGCCATAAGTTCTGATTCGTTAAAGAATATTGCGAATAAAATTCAAATTCTTACGTAATATTTGTCGGTACCATTACTTTATAGATAATAAGCTGTACAACTAGCAATTTATTCACGTTTCTCTTTTTAAAGAATCAATTTGTTTTTTTTTTTTAGCAAAGGTTGATTTAATTGAATATTATCGGACTTATATATTCTCAAGAATAGAGATGAATGTATTCTTAATAATTACAAGCAATATAACACTTTTTAATGATAAAAAAGGCTACGAAGGGATAGAGAACAGGAATCATTGTTTTATACGGATTTCCGCTGGCAAGCAATTTCGGGTTGCTTAACGGTCGTGTCTTGGCGAAGTTCCGGACGCTATCTTTTCGCATAGGTCATGTACGATCGTTCCTCCTACGAGAGATCGCGACAGTCAGCAGCGACGGCCTTGGCGACTTCGGAGAGAAAAAGCGCGCTCTGATCGTGACCTTTGGCGCGGTCGCTACCGTTCGTTCGAACACGAACAAATGCATAAGATGCACGAATGCACGAGATGTACGGATGAGCATGTGCGCGGCACTGCTTTAAGAGTTCTTTTACGCAACATGCTACCAATGGATGAACTGCGTTACCATAGGTAATACACGCGTCACGTGTGCTCCACGCGAAGACTTTGGTCCCATGGTCCCTTAAAGTTAACGGAATATTTATATCGTGAGTGTGCTATCGTGTCGTGATTCATACGAGAAAAATAGAAATATAAAATGGAATAGAAATTTGAAAAGACGTCTCATCGTAAATTTTGTTGATCGATCTTCTTCAAGCAGATCTAACCATTTTTATTTGTTGTGTTGATATGGTAAATTATTTTCCGTTATATTTTAACTTATACAGTTTATAGAATTTACGTACAAATTAAATAGTCTTATCCAAAAAGAATTTTACTCGTGTAAACGTTTTGTGCAGGTCAATTAACATATTACTGTCTATTCTTCAGTTTGCAAGTCGATAGCCTTCGGCTTTGTTAGAGTGAATGTATTTAGCCTTCGTTCATTCAAGAAGAAAAACATAAATAAAACCGCTGTTTAATATTATGCGTCGCGCGTTCTACATTATGATGAATGACTACTGATTTGATGAATATCTCCAACAACGCGAAGGTTCAATGTACAAAAGTACTTTTTATATTTACTTCAGTTACATAATAATCTTTTATCAGAATTCGAGTAGATAAACGAAATTTGCTAAATAAGCAATCGACTAATCTGTAAAATTGTTGGATGCAGTCGCAAAATTTTTTATTGTTACAGAAATTAAAAATTATCATTATAAGAACTACATTCAAGGAAATATTACTATTTACATTAAAATCAAGTTAATAGAATTTTTATTCTTTATTTTGAAATCACTATAAGTTATACTTCAATAATTAAAAAATTAATTCAAAATTAAATCAACTATAAAATGTCGTTACAATATACATGCATAGCCAGTGTGTTGTGTAAGGTACTCTATTTTCAGTGCCTAGGAACTTTAAATGTACCTTAAAGATACCTAGGATACACAGATATTTTTATTTTTAAAATAAAATTTCAGAATAAATTGCATTTTGACAACAAAATGATGTTTTTAACATTATTTTAATATCAAAATGACGACTGCTTGCTTGTTAGGTATAATCTATGTATTTCATATCTGCACGTAATGTTTACTTATTATACATATATTTTATATGTACATACATAAATATTCTATGCAAGTAAGTTTAATATATAAAATGAAATAAAGTAAAAACACTTACCTATAAAGCCATTAATTCTATTCAAATAATCCATTTATTAACATGTACTCATTATTGAAAAAAATAATACAATAAAATATGAAATGCTCGAATAAATTAAATAAATTAATAGTACATAAATTTGAACCTAGTTACAATACTTAGGTACTGCACAACACTGGTGCATATGTATGTAAAACGTGCAGATATGTTATCCTGTAAATAAAAAAATAAAGTAAAAAGATCTCGCCAAATGTTTTTATTAGAATATGTTGCTTTTTTACTCATTTCATTATTTCCTTTTTATGTTTAATTAAATTAAGATTCGAATTATATAAACTTACATATATATTCTTGAAATTATTATATACTTTTTCTTATAGCATAAAAAGTGTATATATAATATTAAAAGCTCAGTGGCGCGTGCAAACCGCGTGCCTGTTGTGTTCTAGTTATACTAAAAATACCGATGAGAAGAATATTTTCTAAAAATATAATGATCTTATTAAATATAATGATGCATAATGTTTGAATATACGTACTACTACATACTCGCGAAAAGCTACCTTTTCATGAGAAAAGTCGACGGTCACTGTACTTGTCAAGCGTATCGCGTCGTATTCCAATCGCCAATGGAAATAGTAAAATGCGTAGGAAATCAAGGAGTGGTGCGTGCAGCGCTAAATTCTCACGCCGAACGTGAGCGTGTCCGTGCGTGCGTGCGTGAGAGTGCGTGCGTGTACGTATAGATACACGCGAGAGAACACGACGTGGGCGTTCTTAGGTGTGGAACGGGGGCGAGAAGAAGGTCTCCCCAATCGGGACGATCATTTGATCGTGACTCGAGACCACGAGCAAGATCGATATTTTTTTTTAAGTGATCGTAGGGACTGTTGCGCGAGTAGCCACCTACGAATGCTTTGTGCGCGACGACAGTTTTGCATACGATTATCATTCATTTAGATGAATAATACAATAAAAACATTATTATTGAATAAGAGACGTAATATTACGAGTTTGAGGGGCCCAACAAAAGTAATTAAATACAATTACTACATAAAAACGTACCAATAGATGGCCCACCCTGTATTATATAAAGTATCTTATAAAAAACACTAATATATCATTAATTCAATATCATTTTGGTAGTTTTATTAAACGATAACTCTCATTATAACTTATAAATTCAAGCATTAGATATTTAAGTTTCAAATAAAAATTCTATTGCATTAACGTTTATTTTAAATGAGCCATGAACTTTCTATCGTTTATTTCTAACTCGGAGGCTTAACTTCTAATAAGTTCATAAGTTGATTTCTGTTCATACAATTTATATTGTGCATAAGAAGTACAAGAATCTTGCAGAATGCATTGTCTAACGAGTTAAATCGCGAACAACAATATCTGTGGAAATAATAATGCAGTAATTCATGAGTGTGGACGTATATTACCTATTGACTCTCGGGAGTGCGAGGGTTAATCCCTCGCGAGCATTTCACGCCGCGTGTTCCACGAGAGTCCTTAATCTCTTAAACAGCCTTCGTCTTTGAAAGCGGACTCGCTCTGTCGAGGTGCAATCGCAATAAAATGGAATTGGTCGCGAACAGTCGATGCACGGGGGATTTACGACAAGCGGCGGTCTCCCGCGGAGCAGAGTGTCGTTTCTGAACGCACTTAGGCGCAGAGCTGGGCTGCTTTACCATCGTCTTTGTTGCGACATAGACTAGCGGTACATCCTCTCGGATGACCGCGTGCTTACGAGCAAAGGAAGATTTGATAAAACGGTACAGAAGCTTGTCATATCAAGATGCAGATAATATAAACAATTAGGGGTAATACAGATTTGAATATTTGTTATCAAATTGTATAATTGATCTTAGGAAGACATGGTAAGGCATCAGCATTTTTTATTTTCCTAAAACAATGGGAGTAGTAATGCCAGTTTTAATACGTCAACAGAGCTAATTTCATACCGTAATAGACTTAGAATTCGAGATTCATCCAGGTAGAAAGTAAGAGCATATATCTAAGCAATTTTATTAACACTAATTTGTATTCTGGATTTTTCCTTTTTTTTTTTCTTTCTATCTCTCCTAGCACTTTTTTATGACTCTTCTGCGAGGTGCGTTCCAAAACTGGACTCTATCAACTCCGAGTATCTTTTATCTGTATTCAACACTCGGTAACCAAGAAGGATAAAATGATACTCGAGCCAACAGAGTTGAATTTTGGAACGCAACCCTGAAAGCAATTCTTACTCCGAGCTCCGGCGCAAACTTCGTTCTCGACTTTCATTGCTCGACTGAGATTGGGCCGAGTGCTTCATCATTCAAGCAAGGAATTACGCAAACGGCTCGCGACGCGTTCATCCGTCTGAAAGTTCGCAGAGGTGCTCGAAGTCATGCTTCGCGACTCGATCCGTCCATGTATCTCCGAGTCCGATCTGCGAGCGGCGCGGCGCGGCTCGGCAGCAGCCAGCAGTCAGTGGCTTTCAGCTTCCGTGGGCCGATATCGGCAGTGATGGCGGTAGAAAACGGTATGGAGAACGCGAACGTCTTATTATCGTGCGTTCCGTAGTCGTCGCCTAAGCGGCCGGCCTTGATCCTTTAGTGCTGCAGTCGCCCGGAGCCCGACTACTCGGCGCGCTACTCGCCACTTTCACTGACTAAGTACTCCATCCTGTCCTGTCCTGTCCTATCCTGAGCGCTTGTACGTGCATATGTACACATGCACGTGCGTTCCTATATATGTATATACATACGCTCGCGCATTATGCTCGCCTAGCTAAACCGCGGGCACAGAAGCGATTCTCAACCGGTACCAGCTCTTGCCTCTTCACCGCACCGTAGCTCGCAACGCTTCTCCGATTATCTCCGAGCGGTCCCGTTAGACTCGATGCTATAACAAAATATACGTTACCCTTTTTTTCTCTTCCCGCGGGCGCGAAGCGGCATGCCTGGCTTGGGATATTGTGGTATGGGTCTTGACTTCACTGTCTATGCGGACGAGTTATCGTGTTTCGTTAATGACAGGAGGTTACGTGAGAATCTGACTAACTCTTAGCTGGACGATCGGGATAACTGGTTGCCTCTAATTTCGGAGAAAGTATATATTCTTCTGATTTATATTTTAGTCGTACTACTACTTTTTTTAAACGAAACTCAAGGCAATTATCTTCCTACGGGCCATAAGTTTTCAGGACACTGTTTTGTGACACTCATTTTCTTATCTTTCTTTGGCAAAATCATTAGAAATCTATTTTTCCTTAAGTTTTTATACTTGTTAGCCTTTCGGTGCCATTTTGAGTATGGTATACCCAACTGTTTCTTTCATTTTATATAACTTTTTTATCAATATAAAGATACATTCATTTGCTTATTACTGTTATATTATAACGTTATAATGTCTGGTGTTTCGATTGAAGAACATTTGTTATAATATGTTCATTTTTATGCAATATTTTTACACAATATCCTGTTGTGAACATGATAAAATCTATAATAAGGTACTGAAGGATTGAAGACATCAAAATGTACATTAGTCATACATAAAAGTTGTTAAGTTCTTCGGTTTACATCCGCATCATGTATTCTAAAGTGCGCGTTATCTGGTGGCAGGTCGATACCTGCATCTTTTTTTTCTCTACCGGTCCGAATAGCGCCAGGTTAGTCGTGCCGCGAGAAAATGCGTGTAGCGATAAGACATACGCGTCGATCTATTGCGTCGTTGTCGTCGTCGACGTCGGTCGGGACGTATGTACGGGTGCCCGCAGAGTTGAGCACCGCTTCCCCGTTTCTAGGTTACACGCGCAGCGAGCTGAGTTTCACTTTTTCAGTGTTCGACGCCACGCTCCGCGGCCATCGGGAAGTTGGCCGGGTCTCTCGTCTAGTGTTCGTCGACGACGTCGATGTATACATCGCCGCCACGATGGTGGATAGCAATGCGCGCCACTCGTTCATCACTTATGGTCAGTCTGGGTCAACCTCGGATCGAGGTTTAATTAATGTAAAACTGTTTCGGCTAAAAAACATTAAATGGTAGATTAATAGATCAAGCTAAATCGGGCAAAGCAGGAACGGAAGAATTTTTATGTAATCATGATAGAGATTTAAAAACTTTGGAAGAAAGCTGCGCAGTTGTACGTATTACTCCAAGGTTGGAATTCGCATAGTTACCTAATAGCAACGTTCCTTAGACCTGAGTCATCCGCTATCATTTTTCTTTGGTCAAACTTCCCAATTACCTTTTTCTACAACACATTTGTCGAATTCTGAATCAACGAATTAACTAATTATTATAAATGTTCTATCGTGAAGTAAGAATTAACGAATGTATCCTTTCCACGGTATATAAATATGGTCTTGTTGATTTGATTCATTGACCTATGTCGCGGTTATCGCAATATTGTTATCTAACGTTTTCCTGTGCCGTCCTAACTCGTTTCTTCTGCCTTCGCCGTTCCATCGTTCTCACGCCTTGTTTCGCCTCTCGAATTTCAGGCTCTCATGGTCGTCTGTGCTAGACATAGCACACGTAGCGAGTGTTCGGTGAAACTCGCGGGCCGACACGAGCCTGGAATACGCGAGGAGCTCGAGACTTTCGTTTTTAAAAGAGCCAACTTCGCCGCCGAATATGCGTCCTCGTTCGTATCGCCTTTTTGCCGTTCTAAACTGCAGCCTCGATCGCCCCGGCAGCATTGACGAACACGCGTGGCGTAGGTACGATGAACGAAGTTTCACAGCGACCGAACTGTTTCTCCAGAATCTATTCTTACTGAAATTCGATACATTTCGGACGCACGTGCGAAAATCAGAAAATTAACTAGTTTTATAAGCATCTTTATTTAATTGGAGATCCCTCTGTCTTATGGCAAACAAATGTTGAGTCTTTCATAATCTCAAAAGTGCATCTTGAGATTTAGACAATTAGGAAGTACGACCTTCTTCTTTTGTTCTATAACTTTAATAAAAATTTAAATTAGGAAAGTATTTAATTGTGTGCGTGAGGAATGTTTTTCTTCGAATTTTTCACCAATCTATTTCTGATTTAATAGATTTTACAAACAGAACCCATATAACACTTTTCCCTCTCTCTCTTTCTCTCTTTTCGAGTATAGTTATATCGTATCCAGTAGCAACTTCTAGTATAAACGCCATCAATGGAAAACCTGATTTCTCGACCACCTGTTGCTTGTCCCAACAACTCGATCTGTTCTCGCATGTCCCACGCGTACTTGCTATTTTTGCATAAATAGATTGCGAGTGCGCGGTGACAGTTCATCATATCGCTGAATTGCTGGACGTTTGTAGGATCTACGAGGCTATGTGAGAGTTCTTTTCGTGACGCGGCCCACGAAAGTTGGTTCCGACACATGACCCTCGAAAATTTGAACTTTCACCACCGGAGACAACCATATATCGCGACAATGTATAGGGGAATCGCGCGAGTAAGATACGTGAGGTACAAAAATAGCCAGCGGAAGCGAGTCAACGAGAAGGAAAGTGAAACTCTGTACGCGAGCGGGCAGGTAGGTTTCGTGTTAATTGTCACGATGTCATTTGGCGCTTTTTTGTGTACTCCAAATTCTTTCCTCTCGTCTCCAATAATAGTCCTGCTAAATTACGAACTAAGAATGCAAGAATTCTATGGACCGGTGATCTTATTTGGATCGCTCCCTTTTATTTTGTAAACTTTGCACTATTTTTTTGAAACTTAATCTATGAGGGGTAATTTAATAATACTTTATTTGAATCTCTCTCTGAGGTTCAAAATAAAAAAAATAGTAAAAATTCAACAGATATAGATTCAACATGGTAAACAGAATGTAAAAATAGTCTGATCATCATAAAGTTATAAGGAATAAAATTTTAATTGCAAAGTAACATCAAGCTTCCAGTTTCGTTTTATTTGAAATTCATCAATGTTACACAAACAGTCATACTAATTTCTAAATTAATTTTTAAACTTTAATTATAAATCTCTTTTGGGATAGATCATTCTTTATTGAGGTTATCATCGTTTTGAAATTAAACATTTTCAAATTACGCTTTTAAACCAGGTGATATCAAGAATCCCCTAAAATTGGATTTTAATCATAATCAAATTTTTTTAAAATTTAATTTAAACATTTTGAGGTCAACAAAAATCAAATTAAGTGACCCCGAAAACTCTTAGAGAACAAAATCTTTTTCAAGTTTCTTAAAACTTTTATCCTCAAAGGGTTAATGATCAAGAAAGTGAAGCTACTGAAATTTTTTAAATAAAATGTTTATAAATTAAATGTTTCTTGTTTACAAACTTATAAATATACTATAAAGAAATATGTGATATTTATAAATTTATGCAGATGGATAAGTGAAAAATACAGGATTGTAATTAATAGACACAAGATATAAAACTGATATTAATATTCTAAGATTCTAAAAAAAGGAAAATATACATGCACCGCATTTTTATTTTTTCATTTATCTAACAGAGTCGAGATTAGTAAGCTGAACTCGTAATGAGAGGGAGATATATCTAGTCATTATATCTTATTTTATTAAAGCAATGTAGGTAACTTCCGTAATGTTGGCAAAGATGTTAGATAAGTAAAGATAAGAAGAGCGAGGGAGAAGTGTGCCGGAGCGTTTCACGTAACAGGCGAACTCGATAGCCGGCATTCCTGACGAGCACAACAGTCGCTGAGGCAAACGGAAGCGAATCCTCCGGTGGCTGATGTAACACCGTGGAGACCCACTGACACGCATCGAACGGTAATGCTTATCCTGCGAGATGCGGAGGATTGCCTCTTAAATTTACGCGTTGTAATATAGAAATCGGAAGTTGTATCTTCCGACTTCTACGAAAGTAACGTAATCGAAGGATTACGTTAAAAAGATGAAATCTAGATCAAGCTTTAAGTAGATAAGTCAGATGCTCGGAACACCCCAAACAAATTTTATTTTTATAATTATATTTTTTAATAGTACAGTGTAGAGTAAAAATTACATTATTTATATTCTTATGAAATAGAAGAATGTAAAAATAATCAACTTTAAGACTTCTGGGCAATTCTTTTTACTTTCCTTTTCAACAACAAGATATTTAAAATAATTATGTGTAGAGTGCTGTAGCCATCTATTTACTTAAAGATTAATACGTTATTCGTTATTATCGGAGATGCCAATAAAAGTAAAATAATAAGTACTTTTTAATTGTTTGTTCCGTCTAAAATAATAATAATTTTTATGAAAAAGATCCAAGAAAAATTTAATCTAATAGAGGGTTTTGATAAATTTCATAGATCTCTTTACATCTTTGTCATACAGTATAAATGACCTATTTGTTATTATCATCGATGAAATAGAATCGATCGCGCGTTTTAAATAGGCTTGATTTTCTGACAATGCTTTAACAGCTGAAACAAATTTCAACATAAACTTAACTTCGACCGTCCTATCGTTAAAATTGTCCTACGCACAGAGTTTAAATACCACGCCACGTATGCCGGAATGTGGTACCGGTCTTAGGTACATGGACATCACCATCATCATCGGCGACGTAACGTTAAATCGTTATCATCGATAACAGGTCGTCGGTTTCATCGTTTTGTCACTTTCCCTGCGGCACGGATTTCCCGCGGAGAATCATGCGTCGTCCTAAGTGTGTCACCAGGTCTACCGAGTGCAAATAAAACGCGATCACTTAAAGCACTATATTCTTGCCGGTAAAGTAAACTGTCACATTGTATCGCGCTGTTATTTGTTAAGCATGAGTTATGCAATGTGTATAAATCTTTCTTATGATATAGCAGACGTCTGACAAGACTTCACAGTATTTCGAGATCTACTTAAAAAAAGCGATAAAATACAAAATTTCCATCATTTAATTTCGATTATAATAGCTGTCTATTTTTTCCCAAGTTTATTTATTGACGTTATACGAGCGTATTATTTTTTATTTAATCATTTTAACGTATTAAAGAAAAAAATCTATAAGCGGATTTTAAACATAAGTCCGCAAGATGGTGATAGTTTTATTAGATGCTATGGGTAATATATAAGTATTGACAAATGTTATATATAAGGTTCAGTTAAAAAATATGGCTTTCCATATGTTTTTGTGTTTTATTCATTTTTGTTCGTAATCGTTGAAAACACGAAAATTGAAAAATTAGAAAGTATGTCGACTCCACTCTCCCTTTCGTAGCCACTTCATTCGCACATCATCAAAGACGTCTTCGACGAGGTGGACACTTTCGATGTCGCTTAGACATTGCGTAACATCTACCTACGAACCCGGTTCTAGTTCTCTTTCTCTCTTAATAGAAGAAGCGGGGAATTTCGAGTAAATGGGTCGCCAGGGCAGCTCGCGTCCGTTTCGCGGAAACCGGATACATCTCGACAGGCGACCGTTTGGATACTGCGATGTGGAAAGAATGAAAAAATGCGAATTGATCGTTTGCGTGATCGCTACAGCAGGGAGAAGGAAATCGCCGAAAAAGGAAGCTCGTTCGTGATGTTCATCATTGTTGCTATTGATGGTATCACAGGGATAATGAGACCGCAATATGATGCAACTTGAGTACAATGTAATTACATTTTGAAGTCTCAAAAAGAAACATTTTTAATTCTTAAGCAATTGCAAGTCTAAGTAACTTTTATAGTCTGTACGAAGACTAAAAATATCACAAACTTATTTTTTATTTTTTTAACTTAAAAAGTTTTAATAAAATCTTAAATTAATTATAAAGATATTTATTGAAAAAATTATGGAAAAGAGAATAGTATTCAATGTCAAATATTCGTTGATAGAAACTTAGTCTATTTCATGAAACTTTAATTACGTAGAATATAGACGTGAACGTATGTATATATATGAATGTTTAAGGATTTTCAGTTTTCTTTAAAAATTTTCACGAATTCACTTTGGAATTATTTTGTAAGTGTAAGTATAATACTTTCAATTCAATTCTGAGAAATGTGCGTGTTAAAATAAAAAAATGATGTCTTTGGAGATAAGTCGATCCATTCGTGAAGAACTTTTAAGGGCCGGAAGTGACTACATCATGTCACTTTCCAAATACTTTTTACTGTCGAGTTGTGCGGCTTCGTCTTTCTGCCGTGGGATCGGCGACGTTTCTTTCCATGGATATACGGCATGGAAGATGGAAATGAATGGGGATCTACAGCATTGTATAACTAGCTATATATGTGCGTGTGAGTGAATATATGTATATATATGTAGAGAGAGAGAGAGAGAAGTCGCTGTGCGAAATGGAGATTGTGGAATCGAGACAATTTTGTCACTTGTGTAATAAAGAAATTGAAGGAACACACTAACGATTAAAAGCATATATTACATTTCTACATGATAATAATAAAATAATTAATTAATAATGAAAACACACAAATAAGAATGAAAGCGATGGCTACAAACATCAATATATATCTGAATTAATTTAAAATTCTTATAAAAAAAGATTAATCTAGTTGCTCATATCTTCACCTACTTTTTTGTAATATTTTTGCAAGTGGCAAAGACTCAGTAAAATGTTTCTGCTTCTATTAAATTATATTTAGGATATAAAGCATAAATATAAACTTATAGAAATAAATTAGTCAAAGGGTGGCTAGAAAAGCATAATCATTCCAACGACAGTTTCTCGGTGAAAATGAATCTTGTTTCACGTGGAAAAGCTGTCTGTGCACGTGTCAAGCGCGTTCACAGATACACGCTGACACGAGGAGATCAGATGGCGCGGCGGGGCAAAGGACGAAACGGGGTGTCTGTGCTCTCCGCGGTGAAGGCAATCGTCGCGACTGGCTTGGCAGCGTTCACGATCCGTGACGCTCCGTGACTCCGGGATCTAGGCCGATTGTATAATGCGAACGTTTCACTAAAATCGTTAAATAACAGCCTACTTCGGCGATTCGCCTAAGTTCCAGAGAGCAGGACTGGTCGACCATTGCGCATCGATCGCAACTGCGTTCCTCGCGCTTAGTCATCGGTCATCGGGTCTCCGTTCCCCCCCCCCCCCCCCCCCCCCCCCCCCCCAGATTTTCGCTTTCGGTACGTCCGTTCACGATTCTCTGGGCCTCGACCTCTAGGCGATTCTTCGCAAGCATAGGTAAGGAACTAGTCTCGGTCTGCATTGCAGTCAATGTTTTTAATTCATATGAAGGATTATTATGTATATATTCCATAAGAATTTCATTGTAACATGAATTTTTTTATTATTCATCAGGATTCGTTTATTTATTAAAGAGAAAAATATTATTAAAATAATATCTAATGCTTGAATCGGATTAAATTAATTAAACGTGTTATCGCTATTATCTTATTTTTATATAATTCTAATAATATTAATATATTCTGTCAACTATCATATTTTTTTGATTAGAATAATTTTAATTGATCTTCTATGAATAAATCATTGCTGTGTATCTATATTTATATTTCTGATGTCCATATTAAATTGAAGGACGACTTCCAACGATTTTATTTTGATGTAAAAGTATAAGGTAAAAGTACGTCGTTACAATTCAATATTATAACAGGGTGGTAAAGGGGTGACCTTTCAAGGCGATTATTAATAAAAATCATAAGTAATAATGTATTTTTAAAAAGTATAGCTCTTATAGAATGCATTATTCAACCGTATATAGCTGAGTCACATAGTTGCTGTGATTTATGTCAGGATAGCAGAAATGTAGAGTGCGATAAGATAATTAGCATATCGCGCCCTTCGACTTTGTCTGAATAAAATAATCTTAAATCATACCATAATTTGAAACTATGCGTTAACGGTACTTGTGACAAGTATCAGTTAATTATTCTCAGACATTAACATAAATATTAATTTAAATATTAATCAAAGCTAAATATATCAAACAAATGGTAACGATTATTGAGTTGTAACGTTCCATATATCTATATAAAAGATTTATTATTTTTGTAATTTTTTCAGAGTGATTAATTTGAGCCGCAAAGAATCAAAGCCGTTAATCTTAAACTAAAGACCGAATTCTGGGGGAATGTGATCGTTGTTTTACTGATTTAATGGGATTTATATACAATTTATATGATAACATCACTGCATATTACTACATCAATAGTATATCGCACGCACACACAGGGTGCGTTTTTAAGGCATCGGATACAGCAGTTTTTGCTGTAATTTGTTCTTTTCAATGGATATGCAGATAATTCTGATGCGGATTTGCGGATTTTAAATTGCGCTTTGAAAATACACGAGCGCAAAAATCCGTTTTCTCAAATCCGTTTTCACAGCGGCTGTCAAATCCGATATCTAAAAAAATGCACCCATACGCATAAATTTTTGTAAATAAATATATAAACAATAAGTCTAATTCTAATAATTCAATGTTGTATCTATGTGCAATCTACTAGTCTGGAGTTTCCAATTTCGTAAGTACAGATTGCAAAGCTTTTATACAATGTCACGATTTGACAGCTCTAAGCGCCACATTGAAACAGGAAAGCGCCATGTTGAATTAGGAAAGATCTCATTTCAAAAGTTTTTCATTCTTGACATAAACTTCACCAGACTAATACACACTGATGTGTAATGTTTAATTGCGGAAAAGGTTTCCAAATTTTGTAAAAAATTAATACATACAAAAATCCTTTACGAAAATGCAGACGATTTTAGCATCCCCTTAAGGAATTGGACATATTATTGTAGTTAAAGATTTAAGAAAAATCGGTCTATAGTTTTGAAATGCTTTTTATTACAGTCTATTTCTAGTCTCGAAAATTATGTCGTCTCCGAAATGACCGATTCGCTGAGCAACGGACGGAACGGTAAATCGAGAGCTCCGGAGCAGTGGCATGTTGGCACGTTGAGCAATTCCGTAATCACGTTTATTGCCGAGCCGTATACGCGTTCAAACGCGAGAGTCCGTGCGATCCCGGTCAATATTCATGTTAATCACGGTGAAGTGCACTCAATTAAACATTATCCCTCTCCGCGAAAGGCGGCGAACGGCGAGTGGATACGCGCTCTCAATCGTAAACCTGTGGCGGCTTGAAATACCAATGCGTACAAATTAAAACGCATGTTGTTTGCGGCTAAGTTAAGGCGCTTGATTACCATCTTCGTGTACAACGCGGTTATTTTAATTATACCGCGTTATAAGTAACGGCAAAAAAGTAATTAAAAACCATCTAGTGTGTTTCGGAGAAAGCACGACGATTCGATTCGGTTGGAATAAAAAGAGCTGAGATTAGTTATGCAGCTCTTTAATTTATAATAAAAAATAAAAAATAATAATTCCGTTATACATATACCATATGTATACATATCTTTGTCGATCTGTTTTTCAATCTATAAGAGAGAATTAATCAAATTCTTATTGTAATCAACTTAAGAACGCGATATTTTAAATGTTAAGATATATTAAATATTTGTACATACTAGATATTTATTTATACATATTCTTTATTTGAACAATACAATAAAATTGCTCTATAAGCTGGAAACTTTTGGTAATCACTGCATCTTCGTAATGAAAATTGAAGATTAGTAAACGTAAAGTAAAAATTTCAAACGTGAATTATGATGGAGTTAAAAGTAACCGACATTACGTTAATCTTTTAAAGTATGCAATTAAATATTTAGCGCTTACTGTTCATTCGATATAAACTATCTATGTTTCGGATTAAAATTATCCGCATCACGTCCGTAAAGATTTTGAACGTCATTGACCTCTCGTACGATGCAGATTGTACAGGAAAGTGTTGGATTGAACGGTCAAATGATGGGCTTCGTCGATGACATCGTTAATCATCCTGATGTCGTCCGATAATGACGCAGCGAGAGGAAACGACGGAGCAGAAAGATTGCGATTACGCAGGCATATACGTTACAACGGTAAGAGAACGCAGTAGTTATTACTCGGAAGTAAACCGCACGTTGTCCTGGAAGTGAATCAGGATACCGTGACAGTCTTCCTTCCGCGCAGGGATACTCCGTCGATTTGTAAACCACACAGGATGAATCAACGATAATCACCCACGCCCAGCTTTCCCGGGGAGGAGATGCGCAGGCAGATTCTCGCAGGATGTGACGGGTATCTCTATTTATAATCGTCGACCGCGATACATCCTGTCCGTGCATAGCCACACAGAACTTCGTAGATCTCACAAGTATCTTCCTGGAAGTTTCTGTTGTATTGTTCGGTAATATTGGCGATTTATGTATTTTTTCTATCGGCGACGTTTTTCTATAAGCAAACCATTAACTCTGCATGCGAATCGATGTACTTGTTTGACTTTGTAGAAATATTATCAAAGACCAGGAATCGCAGATTTAATTCCGGATAAGGTGTAACACACAGTGTTTATACTTTTTATATTTTTCGAATCTGATTAGATTGCGGGTAGTCAGAAATTTTGCAATATGCACGATTGTTACACACAGTTATGCTTATTGCATGTTGAATCTCTTTTGAAGTGTATATATATTTTCGGCAATTTTCAGTTCGGGAAAATTATATATTTTTTAATTAAGTGAATTTTTATCATTTCATTTTTTTAATCATATAATTGTGTGTTGATTATATATAAATACACAAATATAAACACACAAATCATATAATTGCAAAATTTATTATTTACTGATGTGAGAGAGAAAGTTAAAATTATATTAATTAAAATATTTTTCGTTTAGTACTAATTTACGCACAAGTTATTAAAAATTATAACTTAATATTTAATCTACTATTCTATTATACATTATATACTATTATATATTATATATATTCAGTGGCATAAGAGCGTAGTCAACAGTTCTCTGAAAAAAATCGAGTATATTAAAATTATATTTTTTAAAAGTACATTACATTAATTAAAATGCATTTACTCAGTTATGGCATTTAATTATCATTATCATTAATTATAGCTTGCCATCATGTTTTCTACGAGACATGCTTTTTACGAAATTTTCACAAATGTAAACATGATGTTGATCGATGGGTTGACCTTCCTAATCTCCGGACGCAAATTCGATTAAAAATATCTAATCGATTACGAAGCTTCAAAAAATATGAATATTTATTTTTAAATCGTAATTTTTGGCACATTTGAAGGTTCTTACGAAATTTAGATTAATCTTTCGGAGAAAGACGTTGACGCGTCGGAAACTACGACCGCATTTCCTCGATGTCGTACGAATTCCGGTAGGAAACAGGGAGAGTCTTAGGGTCTCTGCATTTCCGATTACTTTGGCTAACAGTAAGTCGAGGAAAAAAGGCAAGAAGAGAAAAATGAAATGCGCAAGGGAAGGTTGCGCAACGTGGCCGTCGAGAGTGCGGTCGTGCGGCTGCAATCGCTCCTAAACTCCTAAGCGCTTCGCTCGACGGCGCGGCGCGAGGTTCGAAAGTAAGTGCCCCCTCGAGACAATGCCTCACGAAAATGGGGCAGAGTAATTAAGCCGTTATATAACGGAGTTCGTGAGCTGGCGGAATGTCGCGGCGCGGCGTGGTGCAGCACGGTGTCGCGTCGGTAAATAGGGTGTGTGATCACTCGCTGCATCATTAGATAGATATCTATTCCAGGGAAAGATGTAATAGCGAACGATGGACGAAGTGCGACGGGGTAACCATTAGCTGAAATATTGTCCCATTGATTATATGATTTCATTTGATTTCATACGATTTTATCTGATTACAAATAATTTTCTTCACTATATATAAAGTCATTTGGTAAAATTAACGATTTTATCTAATATTACACAATGATTTCTCGTGATTGCATACGTAATTATCGGATTGTCAGGATTATGAGGATTTCATATGGATTTTATATTGATTTCAGAAACACTGTCCCACGATTATAAGTGATTACCCTCTCGAATGCATATATTGCTGATCTCTTTCCTAAACCGACTTCAATTTATCCCATCAGAAACCAAAACGTTCTTGTTGGGATAAATGTAATCGCAGTCTCGGGTTGGAAAAGATAATCGCTCTACTATGAATTTTTGAGTATTATAAGAATAATTTTAATCGAAAACAAACATAAAGATAATATCAGTTAGAGGGAGTTTAACTCTCCGAAACTGACGATCAAAGACAATATATTGAATCCGCTCAATATATATATTGTAAATATATTCTTTATATTATATCTGCAAATTTTAATTATTGTTATTAAAATAAACTTAATATTTGTTCTTTTATATGAATTATATCATTTTGATTTCTGGAAATTAATTAATGACTTTTAGTCAATAAAATATATATTATTTAAGCGTATATAGGTCTTACAAGTCCAGCATCAGTGTTACAGATTTTGAATTAGTTTTGGAGGAATGAAAATTTTCCTTCTAATAAAAGTAACAGTTAATTATACTTATTCTTGTAATTGAAAGCAATGGTAGATGCTGATTATTCGGATTTTGATAATTGGATAAATTTTATTGATTACTGTACGTAAATTGCGCCTCAGTGACATTATTTTTACCATCTTACCATTTGTATCTAATACAAACGACCTTTGCCGTTGTGCGTGCGTACGCTTTGCACATTATTATTACAGCACCGTTAACGCAACCGGTTCCACGGTGCGATTATGCTCGACTTATCCGACGTGCGACTTCTGAAATATGTTCTCTCGTTTCTAGAGGAAATATCCGATGGATAGATAGTAGAAATCTGCACACCGGATCTCGGTATCTACAATCTCGCGGATCGTTCGATCGTGCACTCCCTGCTTCTTTCTCACATTCGCGCAAATGTTCAATGTCACGCGATATCGGTATTTAGAATCTAGAGCAATCATTTTATCGAGCTTCATTACTTGTTTTAAAACAAGATGTCTCTGCAATATAATTCAATTAATGGAATTTTAATCTATAAGGACAATTGATTCGCGTAATTATTTGAACTTAGAGAACACTTAATAGAGCTTAATATATTGTAAACACTCGTATACTTTTACACATACATATATATATTGATATATACACGGCAATATTTTGGCAATATAATAATCACTTGAGGAAAGTGGAAACAAGATATAATCTAATTCAAGAACAATAAAAAGAGTAAATATTAAACCCGTATATATACAGGAGATCCCACAATTCACGCATTCGGAGTACAGGACATGATACTAAAATAAACAACTTTTTCCTTTTGCAAAATTGCGTCTGACAAGTAGTTTTTGCAGGAGAGCAAGTTGAAGTTATATAAGTAAACGCAAAAATGATTTATTGAATGTAATTTTACTACAGGAAAAAATTGTTCGTTTTTTTAGCACACAAAAAACAAACAACTTTTTCCATTAACAAAATTGCAATAAGTAGTTTTTGCGGGAGAGCAGTTGAAGTTAACAAATAAGCACAAAAATTATTATCGAACGTAATTTTGTTAAAGGAAAAAGTTGTTTGTTTTAGTATAAAGTATCATGTTCTGTATTTTAAATGTGCGAATTTTGGGATACTCTTTATATGGACCTATATAGATGAACGGAATAGAGTTCATTTGAATTATTCTTTTTATTTATATTCCTTAATATAAGAAAAAACATAAATATTGATAAGAGTTGCATTTTAATAAAGTAATTTATTAAAGCAACGAGATTACACGCCGTTCTTAATTTATGAGTTACGTATTTTTCTTGAAAAATTATCAATATATTATATATACTCAGATTAGAAATCAAATTAGCATTTAGCTGCAGCCTGATCTTTTGTCTGCAATTAACATCTTTATACTATTTATTATACATATGTATTATTTGGTACATGTCTTTATTACTTGCGTTCATTACAATTATTATTATTATTGTTATTATTATATGAGTGATTTTGATTTATTCATATTTTTTATATTTTTAATTACATTCCTTCTTTTTATATCAGTTATCAAGTTAACTTTCCAAAGATTTGTCAATAATATTAGTTATTCGTGTATAAAGCATGCCATTTAATATTCGGTAGAAATACATAACCAATCATTCGATATCAGCTTTCTTTTTTTCCTACATTCTCGCGACAAAACAACGAATTCCTTTCGCTCTCGCAGGTTCGGCGCGGTAGCGGCCGATACATCCACCTCGATAGTCGTTCGAGCTAGACCAGCTGAGAAACCTATTACGCCACTGTCTGTTTACACTGGAAGTCGACTATACGCACGACCACGAAATGTTTTTCCACTTCGGCCGAGAATGCAAAGAGAGACTCGCTCATACCCGCGGCGTAGTGGTCGGCCGGCCTTTGGGGAGAAATTGCTGAAGAAACCGCGGGTTGCGGTCAATCCTCGACGATCTACGTCGTAATTGTGCGATTGGAGTTTTTACAAATAAAATGCCAACAGTTCTTATGTTTACACAATTTTATGTTAATTTTGCAAATTTTATTTCACTTTTTTCAATCGTGTATTACGAATTTGACGTTATAAATTTTATTTCAACCGTGTGATTTAATAAATTAATGTTACTTTACCGAAGCAACAATACATTCGAATTGTTTTATAAAAATATTTCAAAATAATCGTTATATCATTTTATAATTACCACGGAGTTATTAGAAGTTAATGGTTTAATTTTTCATCAGACAATGTGGTACAGATTAATCGAATTGATCGATCAGGAGAGGTAGAGTATATTGAATGAATATAGATTTATAATCGACAATCTCTTTCTCGACTGAATGAAATGGATTGATATCGGAATGAAGAAATGTTATCAATAAGTTTAAGAAATGTTATCAATAAGTTTAAGAACGTTACTGTGAGAAATGATGTTAGTAACGCGAAAATCGCTTTGACGGCATTATAACATAGATTTGTAAATAAGGAAACAAGCAAAACAGTCAAGACATCATAAACATTAAATTGTGAAACGATATTAATGCCTTTAGTTTTCCATAATAGCTGGTATTGCATCATTCCTATTTAAGCATTCCATCCACGAATATACTAATCTATCATATATAAATTTTTCACTTTCTTATTTTTTTATCTTCACGCAAGAAACAGATGATTTATTAAAAAGAATTGCTTGATTTAATCATAAGTTGGAAGTATATTTATAGCGATCTGTGTAGTGGGACGTTGCATTGCGTTTAACGTTAAGTACGGCGATTTTAATTTTAGTTTTAATCGACATTGACACTAATCCATAACATATTGCTACATCAGTGATATCATAGTTACATATTTTTAATTGAACTGAAATGGTATACACAGTCGCAAGACGATGATTAGCACATAAAGTGCAGCGTCGGGCAATTGCATTTTAGGCCAAAGGCAACGGTAAATCGAGTCGTAAAATACAGGCCAAAGAGTATCTTGACGAGGAAATAGGCGGGGTAGATATTGTCGACGCAATTTCTAGGATGATAGGATACGCCGGCCGCCGTCGCGTCGGTCGTGAAGCGGGATCGTATCTCTGGTCGGCCGGCCGGGCCGCTCGGATGGGTGCTGGAGGTGGCATCGTAGTAGTAATAGTAGACAGTAGTAGTGGTATGGATGGATGGTGCGGCTGTTTGCGAGTCGCCGGTGCCTGCTCGACGGCGGTGCTTGTGCCACTTTCACTTGGTTACATAACCAAGGTACGTTCGTGCGCGCGAGCGAGCGAGGGGAACTGGGTAAATGGGAGAACCACACGATTCTGCGCTGCCTGCACCACCGCGCCGCCAGAGCCGCCGGAGAGGACGTCGAGTAATAGTATCATGACTTTAGTAGGGATGCTTAAATTTAACAGGGTATCGATACTTTCACCCGTCTGCCGTCGAAAATACTGGAGGTATCTCGATACTCTCGACGGATTATTTCCGAAAGTAACACACCCAGAGTACAGACGTTGTATGGAGAAAACAAGTTTACGCCGCGATAAAAAAAAAAAATTAAATAGAATCAATAAAATCAATTTGTACGCATCTTAAGAATATATATATGGCGATATAGAATTGATTTAAAATAGATTAATATAAAACTTTGTCGATGTAATATTATCTTTGAAACATTTTTTTCATGTATAATACGAAGTAATATTTAATCGATATATTAGAGAACGTTTAATGTATTATTTAGCGATTAGTCTTAATTCGTACACTCTCGATTTTGGTGCAATAATACTTGGAACGTCCTGGGAATTCGCAAAAGGCACGGCACGAGTCTGCGTTTCTTACGGCCTCGTCGTGCACCGGCTGCAAAGTCCATCGGTGGCCCACGGCTTTTCTGGGTAATGAATGCGTTGATATATTGGCAATGAGGCGTGAATGGAGGGAGCGGGGAGATTGTCGGCTCGATTACGGAGAAATTTTCTTCGAGGTCGGTTTCCCCTTTGGAGTCACGAAGTTTACCTGCCTGTTTATTTGTTAACTTAATCGCAATTTATCGGGAAGTTAAGCCGATTGAAGCTGATTGTAGAGCTGATTGAAGTTTTCAATTATATATGAGGAATGAGTGAATTACTAGTTGATTAGCATTTATTTTATAAAATGATGAACTTAATTCAAGTTTGTGCTACGGACAAGATCATGGTAATGTAAACTTGAACGCGGATATCAAATATTCAGCATGTCCTTTATTTTCCAATATAAGAACTCGCGATATCGTTGTGATGTAATGGTACGACGTGCAGATCAGATAGAGATCACCGCATATTTAGCATTAAATGTGCGGTGTGATGCAGCCTACGTAAAGAAGAGATAGGCCGCGTGAGGCGAATTGCATAACTGCTCGAAGGAAATATGGACTTTACTTATTCGAATGTGGATGTTAGATCGAGTAAAATACGTGTATTATCCAGGGCTGTGGAAGAATTAAACCTACGATGAAATCGCGCGCAATTCCTCACAGTAAATTATAATAAACAGCTATCCATTTTTTTTTTTTTTTTTTCTTTCAAATGTGTATATGTATATGCGTCGCTGCGTTCGCTTTATGGCAATTATGTTCTCGTCAAGATTTATAGTCGTCCTTTCGCGATCTGGCTCTAATAGTGTCTATGCGAGCAAGGTTTAAGAGTGCCTCCAATCACGATCATTAAAGATTTATGTCGTCTCTTTCTTTTCAACGGAGCCACTGAGCGCTAATAATAATGCGCGATTACGCCGCAATTGCGTTATTATTGCGTTTCTGCGCTTTTGCCGCGTCCGTGTGCGACATGTACATATCGATCGACTTTTGCATAAGTGAATTAACAGTGGAGAAAAGCGCCACGGAATCAACAAATCGAGCATACACACTGTCGGATATCAGACAGCATTATAATGCAAAGTAACTACATAATTGACGATAATTTAAGCACGGTCTTTCAAGCGAGAAGCGAACATGCATTTAGTGGCGTTCTTCATTCGAAGTTGAGCATTCAAATGCGTTGCGTATTTAACTCTTTTCATTTATTCGAATCGTGTCGATAGCAAATGTCTAAATCACAAAATTACAACAATCATAGTTCTTATGAATAATAATTGGCAATTTTTTCTCAAGTATTCAATAGAATGTTCAATGAATTCAATAGAATTAAAGAGCAGATTCAGTGAATAATCATCAATTTATGAAGAATAATCTTCAGATATTTTCTTACACCAGACTGCTATATAATCGAAAACAATCGAAAGCGAAGGTAGTTATTAGTTTTATAAAGGTAGCACATATAAATAACAGACGCGCATATAAATTAATGAAAAAGTCCATAAACTGAAATTTGAGTTCAATCCTATGAATATTCAGTAAATTCAGAGAATCAGAGAAAAAAAACAGATTCAATGAATAAATCATTAAATTACGAAGAAGTCATTCAGATTTTTCTTTTTCTTTTTTTACACGGATTATTATGTACGTAATCGAAAACAATCGAAAGCAAAGATAATATTTAGTGGATTCAGAGAATTAAAGAAGAGATTCAATGTGTGAATAATCATTACAAATCACAAAGAGATTTTTAGATTATTTTTCTTTATTTTACGTCAGTCTGCTACATGATCGGAATCAATCAAAAGCGATAAAAGGAATTATTTAGTTTAGAGGTTGAGATTTGAATTTAATCCGCGTGTATTCGAGGGTTGTTTTTCTCCGGACTATTTTTCCTGACGTGTGTAAATACAGCGTGGAGCAACAGGTGGGAGGGTAATCCGGGAAGGCGCGAATCCACGCAGCGGAGGATGATCCGTCCTCCGCACTTTGTAGGGAAGCGCGTTCCACGAACATGGCTCACGAGCAGCTGCGGCGCGGCGATCGTGCGGAGCGGATCCTTTCCAACAACCCCTCCAGAAGAGCGACAAGAGAGGCAGGCGAGGTGGATGCGATGACCTAAATACGAGCCAGTGAAAGTGGCACACTGGTCAGGCATGGCCTGTACCGCCACCGTCGTGTTCACCCACACACGCGTGTGCGCGCTGTACACGGGCGTCTTACTCGCCACCGTCGTCGTCGTCGTCGTCGTCGTCATAGTCGTCGTTGTGGTCGTCGTCGTCGCTTATGCGGGGTCTACAATAGAAGTCGTAGCGGTCGTAGGGTCTTAAGTCGTAGAAAATTGACCAATCATAGTCGATTATTCTTCTCATATTCTACTGTGATTGGTTAATTTTCTACGACTTAAGACTCTACGATTGCTACGACTTCTATTGTAGACCCCGCTTTACATGACGCGTTCACGCACGCAAGTTATGCACTGAGAGAAAAGATATAGTATTGATAACAAAAAAAGATAATTATATTCACAAATGGCCGATTATCATTGGATTACTTTGTTAAAATTACAAAATACAATATTTTTTTGT
>NW_017296901.1:183019-198149 GCF_001594075.2 Trachymyrmex cornetzi
GTTCTATTTCTAATTACAAAAGATCTATAAACATCATACAAAACAGTTTTGTACCATTAAATGATTAGTTTAGTTAATAAATTCAACAAATTAATATTGTCGTAGTAATCAATGGTTTTATTGATCATATATCAACAAATAGTTTTTGTGTCAGTAACAAAACTTTGGTTATTGGTACAAAACATTTCTCTCAGTGTGCGTGTATACACATATATGTTTCGTACCCGTGTACCTTAGGCCAGTTAGTTCTTTCTCCCTGGCTGGCACCGCACGGTGCGGCGCGACGTTGATGAGGTGAAGGTGAAGCAGGAGCGCAGCTACCGACTGATTACTAATTAGAAATTATGGAAATGCATTGCACGCTCGCTCACGCGTGCTTCTTCCATTGGTTTGCTCGCCTTTCTTTCGTTTTCCTGTCGAGTGTAATGTTTTACTTTATCTTCCCGTACCTTTCTTATTATATTTTCTTAGTCACCTTCCTTATTATATTTTCTTAGTCATCTTTTCTTATCTATTTCCTTTTCTTTCTTTTTTTCTGTCAAATATTTCCTTTGTTTGCCATCTGTTCTTCTCTCCTCTTTTATGTTTCTTTCTTTTTTCATCTCTTTCTTATAAAAATGTACACATTAAAATATCATACACACAATTCTTTGCCTATCTGACATTAATAGACAATAAATATTACAATGAATAATCTGTAAGTTGTTCTGTCACGTGGATGTGCTAATGAAAAAACATTCTTCTTTTAGCAATACGTTTTTCCTCATCACTCGGTCGCCGTGAACACTAGGTTTCTTCTAATTTCTAACGTTCACAGTATACACAGCTTCATTTCCGTGCATGCAGCTTCGGATATCGATGACAATTGACTTATCGCAAGGGTTTCACTTGTTGGCGCGACTTAATTGGAAATACTTGAATGGCATCCCTTGATCGATCCTCGAAATGCCTCCAGGCGATCGTGAGTAAATTTAGCGCGCGAGCGACAATTTCGGCTCGTCCAGGGTTTGTTGTCGTCATATGCCGAATTCTTTTCGAGCTTCTAGCTGTGCACTAGATGGTTTCCCCAATCCCAGATACACAAGTGTAGAAATACTTTCTACGAAAAATTCATAATCACTCTCAACTTTCTATGATGATTTATATAAAAAGCATTTATATAAAATATTTGTTTAGTCAGCAATATTGATATTCACAAATCAATCTTTAATTTTTAATATTTCTTTTGATATTACTCATATTAAGTTGTAAAATATGATCCCAACTTCGGGAGAAGATCATTTGTTTTACAAAACAGAATTCGGAGAACAGTCTCGGTTCCTTATATTCCGTGATTACCAATTCCTTTTTTTCTCTTTTTCAGTAACATTATATTTATTAAAACGTTCTCATTATGCGATCTCGATTAAAAGAGACTAATATAAGTATTATTAAATAATTTTGAAAAATGATGTTATTTTGCTTTATCTCTGTCTAAACTTTTTTTCATAATTATTGATAATTTTTTAAGTGACATTTATTTAAATTTTATTAAGAGTTGTTAGGGAAGTATTATTTAATGACTTTGTTTGTACAATTCGACGATCAAACAAGACATTTTTAACAAAAGTAAAATAATTAAAAGTAATGTTATCTCGATTTGTTTTGCATTATTCTATGAAAGCAAAATCTGTGACTTACAATGGGAAGATCTAAGAGATCTCTAATAAGACTTAGTAGAATCTCTTTGTAAGAATGCCAATTATAAAAACCATAATATGGATAGCCAAATCATAGCAGAAGATTTCTCGATTAATTTCTCGAACAATTTTATGATTCAGTATTTCATGTTTTCACTCGTATCTCAACATTTCCATTAAGATAGAAATTTTTTGGAGTTAATAAAAATATCAGTTATTGAAATTATAATCCATAAATCGAAGCGTTATTCAAGACGAAACATAGCAAAAATTTACTTTCTGTACGTACCATATTTTAAATTGTGCAGTTCCACCAATAATCGTTTTTTCGTTTTTACATCCGCATTTCATGAAGCTTAGTCATCAATCAAAGACGTTTCCGAAGCATTGTCATTGTATCATATAATAATCTCGAAGGCATGATCCACTTTAGTCACGCTGTCCATCTGATCATTGTCGATCCATCCGATTCGTCCATGATCGTGGACTCTTGGCTCACGAAATTCATGTTTGCCGGCAACCGGAACTTGTGGGACGCTTTTGTGCCTCGCTGGGACGATCAAGGACGAGAAAGTGAATTATAGCTGGCTCATTTACTCTCTCGCGCACTCGCTGATCGGCCGATGAAAGGGCTAACGCACAGCTCTCTCGTTGTGTGTTCGGCCTGTTTTAAAAACTAGTCATTCAGGCTCTGCATGGCCGATCATTGTCGTTTGGAGAGATCGTATCGCGTCGTAATCGACACTCGCCACAGAAACAACGTAAGGATCATTAGAATTTTTTTATAAAGCCAGCGAATTATAAAACCTCATTCTATTCAGTTATACATATATTCATTTCTGTAATTTATTCAAGAATCAAGTAAAAGAATATTTTTAGCAGTATATTCGAATTATAAAAGTAATCTTTGAAAAAAAGTAGATAATAATTTGAAAAAATTTATTTAGTTTTATTAAAGAATTGAAGAAAGCAAAAGTTACATGAACTGGTATATAATGTTTTCTTTAAGCTTATACTATTCTAAAACTTAGAAAATTTTGGTTTTAAAGCTAAAAATGGTTTACATAGAACTATAAAAAATTCAAGCTTTTATTATTTTAGAATTACAAAGTTTAAATTTAGGAAATTTTTTAAATTTTGCAATTAAAAACTTTTTGATATATAAATTTAACAAATTTGGTATGTTAAATTATTAGAAAAGTTGGAAAATAAATTAAAAAATTAAAAATTAAGTTTCTAATATTTTAAGATTCTAAAATTTAAAATTTTGGATAAACTTTTAAATTTAAAACGTGATAGAAATTAAATTACAAAGTTTCCGAACTAAATCGTCGTATTTTTACGTTATATTTTTATAATGTTTAACGTATAGCGCGCGCTTGTAATATTTTAGTAATTTTTAAAAGTGCATGTCTTTACTAAATTACAATAATATTAGCAGGACCACGTTACTATTATGGTATGAGAAAATGTTATTTTTTAATGAGTTTTGCTTTAGCTGCCAATTGAAATTATTTCGCGTTCTGATTGTTTATGAGTATCCGCATAAGAAATAATATATGAACATAAATGATCTATGGGCGTATAATTGTGCTCTCGGCAGATTGGCTTACAGGTGAGACATGTCTTCGTTGACAGAACCGTAACAAAAAGGAATGATAGCCGCATTTATACGAGCCGGAACGAGGCTTCGGATCAAAGTCAGCGGCACCCTCAAATCTAGTTCTAGTACGACTATGAATAGACGACGAGGTCTCTTGGCCCAAGCGTGCGTGGCTCGTATCCCAATTAAACGGCCATGCGATCATCTTACAATTAGCGCTAGCGCGAATTATGTCTTCCCGTTGATTCGTCACTACGCTTTGAAACGAAATATTAATTGATATCGTAAATATAGGAAACCAATATTTCGGAATTAAAATTTTGGAATTAATACTAATAGTAAAATTAGACTGTATACAGAATAAATCTCTAATGCCTATTTCCACCAATATAGATTAACTTTAATCTCGGTTCAACTTACTCTTCGTCTTTTTCTAATCTTTAGAACTAGAAAAAGACAAAGAGTAAGTTGGACCGAGATTAAAGTTGACCTGCGTTGGTGGAAACAGACCTAAATGATAAGTTAATAACGCTACTTTAATTGAAAACTATTTTCTGTTGAATGATATTGATTAATTGAAAGACTCTCGTGTTGTCAACTTTGTTTATATCTTTATCGTTCATTAGACGTAAAACATAGAATAGAATGGAAAGACGCTGATAGCGCTCTCCAAATCCATTCTATATCTTATCGTTTTATTTGAAACTAAACAGTATTTATATCTTAATAGGAATTGACTATCGAAGAGATACTGGCCCAGGGATACTTAAAAAGAACTCTAATTATATTACCTTAACATTTAGTTGAAACTATTTCACTCAATATTTGGTAGCTATAACTACACTTTTTTTTCAGTACTGAATGACTATTGAGATGATAGCAATAGGCCAAGACTTTAATACAGTACTATTACAATACAGAGTTACTGTACTAAACACAGACACGATACTGTAATTCAATTGACGGTGAATTACCTCAATACTGAAATCTGATACATTGGCTTAATATACATTGGAATAATTTCAGTATATACATATATACACAATACCAAAAATATATTGATAATGTACTGGATCAGTTACACTATTAAAAATGTCATAAAATTTAATGTACTTTTAAGTTACATAAATTAAATTAAATTTTATGTATCTGTAATTAAAAAGTATATTTGTGTATATGTACATGAAATTTAGTGTACGTTTCATAAAATTTTACGAAGTTTAATACATTTTTTATTAAATTTTATGTAGATTTGTATAAAATTTTAATGTAAGTAAACGTTAAATTTAAGTTATTTGTACATTACAAAAAATGTAAAATTTTCTTACAAAATATATTTAAAAATCAGTGAAAGTGAAGATAATACCAATCGGATCAATAAATTTGGACGACGCGACGTTACAATATAGTTGATAAGACAAGATTTCTTTCAATTAATCAATATCTTTCAATAAAAACTTTGATATCAGTACTAAAAGGTAAGATACTTAACACTATTTAATGAATGATTCTTTATATATCATATAATCTTTTAAAGTAGTAGTGAAAAATATGATCTGGTGCAACAATTATTCCCATAATTGTTTTACGCAGTTATTTTCCATTTTCAATTGCAAATTAATTTGAAACTGAGAATTAACAATCAAATTGTCATACTTTAATAATATCAAAAATTGTATACAATATTATAATATGATATTATTATGTGTTAATAGTAATAATGTAATCTTCTTACGGACTCACCCAAATTCAACAAAAAAAAAATCCAAAAAAACCCAGGGCGAATGAGAGTCAGCGTGGTAGTTAGTACACAATCTTAAATCTTTATTCCATTATGTGTTAAATCCGTCATTAATTTTTTAAACGGAAAAATTACGTTGTTATACACATTATGTAGATGAACAATATATCGTCGTATTTTAAAACAAGAAGACCGTCAGCTAAATAAATATGCCAAAGATCATTGAATTTTAGAAATTGCCTTATCACAACTGCTTTATCATATATCGTATCAGAGTGATAAAAAGAAGATTTTGGCGTCAGCATCGGATTAAGTTATCTAAAATAAGAATAATAAATAGAAGACAATAATAATAAAATGAGTTGATTGACTGCAGAGGAAAGTTAATGATCAAAAGCCGACTTATAATTAACTTTGTATCATATGCGATAATTTTGATTTGTATTACATGGATCTCAGCTGATTAGCATTACCAAGGTGTGTCCCTAATTGAATGTCCGTTATTTTAAGGATAATCTGCACGTGCATTAATTACAATTCAACATAATTTATAGTGTGATATTCACGGATGGGAAGAGAGTAACACATTACTTGTAATGCCGTTACTTGTAACGAGTTGGAAAAGTCATTCATTACTGAAAAAAATAACTTGTAATTTGTAAATTGTTACTTTTTACTCTAACTTGTAACAAGTAACTTTAAAGTGCTGCTTGTTACTCTTTTCAATAAGTAACGCATAATGGTGACTTAGTTACTTTTCAAAGTGACTTTTCTAACCTTAACGTATATAACTTTAGCGTTTAGTTATAGTTATCATTACAGTCACAAAAAATGCAATGTTAATTATTATCAAATTGTTATTATAAAAATAACCGTAAAAATAATGGCAATGTAACTCTTTCCAATCCTGATGATATTTACGAGTGCGTTCCGTTATACGCATGATGCACATGATGTACAATATCGTTTTATTCTTATTTAATATTCAGCGAACAGCAAGAATAAAATAAGCATCATGTGTATTATGTAAAACGGTATCACCCTTGGTATGTTACGTGTGTCTTTGACATGCATTGGGGAACTTTATAAGATGGTGGACCTTTAATCGAGTATAGAATTTTTGGAAAACATTAGAACATCAGCAATAAAATACATTATTATCAATAGATAATAGTATGTAATTATAGCAGTCTTTATAAATAACAGATATAAATTCAAAACCTAAAGTAAATTCCGTTATAATTATTCTAAAAATCGCGGCGACATTTTTGATCCATTTAATAGTTCTTCTTTTCCAGTTTATTTGGATTTGCACGCGGAGTTTCAGATTTTTTTGACTTTTCGTAAATAATCATAATTAATTAACAAGTAAGTAATTTTACTTTTATGATAACAATTTTCTCTCATAAAAAGCCAGATTTACCTTGAATCACAATTGGATTAATTTAGACCTGCAGTTCTGATGTAAATATCTACTAATTATTCGGTTTATATATCATTTTCTACATTAAATATATATTTTGAAAATTGCGATCGCTATCAATTTAATCAGAGTTAAACGAAAGTTTATACATTAGTAACTTCAGAATAACAATAAGCAGCTATTATATAGATATTTATTCTAAGAATAATAGTTCAAAATTTGGGAGAAACAAATAGCGATAAATTTTATGTGACATGATAAAAAGATTACAATTTGTCGAAAAAAGATAATTGTAGTTTCTACGATATATTTCTCAACGGATAAGTATTTGACCAGATCTGGCTTAAGGGTCAATTAAAACCTTGCATTATATCACTCCTAGAAAACATTTAGAAAAAGTTGATAAGATATGATGTAAATAAACATCCAATTTGAGAATTCGGAGTTCGGATGGCATCATTAAAACGTAAAATAACATAATTTTATCTGTCCTGGAGTGGCGCCATCTTTTTCGTAGATCGATGCTATGAGACTATGTCATTGCAAAATCTAAAATTGTAAAAGTTGTCCAAAAACTTGCCGATCCTCAGGATGTTAATTACTGTTTTATTTCAAAAAATAATTACTTTTTTACTTTAAAAAGATAATTACTGTTATATATAAATACAAAATAAATAAATTTATTTTACAGTTAAAAAATATTTATTTATTTTGTATTTTAATGGTTCCATTTGGATTCTCAAATAAGTGGGTACAATATATTAAAGTCTTCAATAGTTCAATTCTATCCACATAAAAATTGTACATTTAGCGTGTCACCCTGTGTCCGCAACGACCGCAACGGTACCATTTCTCTTTCAATTTCCGTACGGAAACTAGGCATGTTTTCATTTGAACTTTCATCTACGTCGCCACCTACGTCCATATGTTCCTCAGATCCAAATCGGATCCCTATGAAGCCGCGCGGCCGTCGGCCGGCATCAAGGGCTAAAAAATTTCTCGGTTTCTATTATTAGGGCGAGTGCCCTCAATACTGGCATCTATATTCGGCGAGCGTATGCAGGTGACGCGTGTGCGTGCACGCATCGTTTGTACACACATCTACGTATAGAGTGTCTAGAGGTTATCAATGCCCGCCAGAAAGAGCAAATAGTCTAATTTGACGGCCTAGGCCACCACAAAGAATTATTGCCGGTCCGCTCGAACATCAGGAAAGTGAAACCGATGATCAAGCTGCTGTTATATTTACAGAGAATTGAGCTTGCAGCCGTTTAACCGGAACGGAAATTCCCGCGGTTTCAATCCTTGAAGTTCTTCCCACATTTTGTGTGTCTGCGTTTTGTCGTAACAAATGGCAGCCCTCTTTCTTCCTTTGAAGTACCAGCTATACGGTTGAGATCCTCCAGAAAGATATTATGATTTTTCAATGATAAAATCAATCTTCATACTCTTGCAATAATTTTCCGAATCATGAATTGAATCGATGTGATATTATTTTAAGCCATTGCGGGAAATAGTTATATGAAACTGGTTCTGAAAGGTCGCAAAAGGGAATCAGCTCTCGATGGTGTACTTCATAAATTGAATAACACTTGTTTGCAACGGAAGTTTCGTTTCCAAGTTTGCGGTCGGTACAGCTTCCTTCGCTCTTGTTTTCTCTTGTCTCGCTCTTCTCTCGATGTGCGTATTCTGTGTCATTTCTGAGTATTGTCGGGTTCTTTTGTCGCCGCTAACGATGGCAGTAAACCGTCGTTTATAATCGAAAGTTCTCAAGATGAATAAAAACGAGTTATATTGTACGATAATAGTTATCTTGACAGGTTGACAGTTTCGTAAAAGAAAATTATCACTTTTATTATATCTTTAGAAGTATATTCGTGTTTTTTTCTTCTGATGTTCGTTGTTGTTCAATGTTTATGTAGAATAATAAATAAAAATTTCAGAAAGGACTTTAATATGTCGTACATAAAAAATGTTAAAAAACATTTATAAATAATTGTCAGTAGAAATTAGATCAATAAAAATAAATAAAACAAGAGAAAAAATCCTTTAATAAAATTGTATTTTCGGTCGAAATGGAGCTTCGTGTTTAATGATATTTGTATTCAGATTTTTAAGATACTCACTAGCATCATATTATTAAATTGACGATCAATCTAATTTGAAATATTAATACTTCAGCTTTAGTTTGTGATTGTGTTTCAAGTCCGACAAACCGAATCAGCGTGCAGTTTAGAAACTGAAAAATGTATTTGCAAAAATTTGCGTGTGAGTATTATTAAGATCTGCTTCAATAAAAATATAATTCTTTTTATTTGATTTATGTAAATATATATCTACCTTTTTTTCTAATTCCTTTTTTATTCTAATTCTATGAATCGTATTAGGCTCATTCCATGAGTTGTCTCTTTATAATAAAACAAGATTCGATATTGTGTAGAATTTCATTCCCAATCTGTGATCGCTGTGTTCTCTTTTAGTATGTCTTCATATGACTTCAATACATTAGATCGTGCGTGTCATTATGCAGTGGAAATTCGTTTCCGGTGCGATGTTGTCATCATGATTCTTATTTCATAAAAAGGAAAAATATGATGTATTCGCATATAATTGTTAAAAATTTGTAAATAAAAATATCAATGGCCTTCCTGCATTTCATCTCATTTATTTAATTATGGCTACAAATAATTGTTTTAGGGATTAATATTAATACGCGCGGATTGATATATATTTTATATATTTTAAGAAACAGGCAATATCAAGTGGGGAAATACCATAATTCTAGATTTACGTCAACAGCTGCGGCGGGATCGATACTTTAATGCTTGAGTTCTTCAGGTAAAAGTTAGAACACTAAATTGATTTTTGATTGGTTCGCCATATGTAATAGGAAACAAGTGATAGGCAAAATAACTCTTTTATTTCGGTTGTTTTTTCACTTTATCTTACGCAATTGTAAAATAAATAAACCTACATGCACGTAGATAACACACATGTCCAAAGATGTCTTGGATACATTTTGACAAAAATCTAAAAAACAAGATGTCCCCATTTTGAACTTTGTACCGTCTCGGTATTATTGTTACAAGATAGAGTGGGATAAATAGACTCACATTCTTTATTAATAATGACTACCAGTGTTTATCTCTTATTTGAGGAACTCTATTTTATGTTGCTTGTGTAGCAATGGAGAGAGAGAACTCGTAATTAGTATAGATAAGACTTACGATCACACTGCGGGAAGTTAAATTACTCACTACTGAATCCGTGATCGTGCAACGATATCTTTGAATTAGTATTCCGGATACTATAATGACACGACGATTAATTTAAAATTTATACCGGCGCAATTAATTTATTATCAGAATAGTAGCGTTTTTTAATTATAACTCTCGAAAAATGTGCGATATGTATACCGGCGAATTTTGTAGGTGGACAGATGCAGCATTTACACTAAATAAGTATTAACTAACGCATTACGCTAAAACGGCCGTATCTGCGTTCCATTCAAGATTCCGTTGTATCTTTCGTCGTATTCTCTTCGCTACGGTACTTTTCTATATATTATTGTTTCAATTAACTTTATTATTTTCATTACTAATTCTATACTATTATCTTCATTATCACAACTTCATTATCCCAATCAATTCTTCGACCGATCACTTTTACTACCTTTTATTGTCTAAATTTTCGAAGATGCTTACAAGATGTCTCGCGTTATATCTCATCACCGTTATATCTCATCCGTCGCAAGATATGTGAAAAGATATTCGTGTTTAAACGTTCGCTTTATTTACCTACTTCTTCGAAATCGTACATTGCGATAACAAATGAATTACTGCAAAAGAGTACTGCAAGATAAAAATTAACATTTGTGCCTCAAAAGATAGGGGTAACAAATATATAATCAGGAAACAGATAATACTTGAAAAAAAAAATCAATCAAGATCAATGTTGTATAATTTATATACATATACATATAATTTATCATAAAAGTATAGTTGTGTATATAAATATTACAAGATACACTGACCATTCTTAACGTGATACATTATGTAATCATTCGTAGTCGATGTATATAGGTACACGATCAAAAGGTATAATTATTGTGTATCGGCGCATGTTTGCTGAAAATTCTTGGTACACTCGAAAACAGGAAAACGGGTATTATTCAGGCATCGCAGGCATCCCTAATCGCGCTCGTTAGTACAACGCAGTACGGATGGAATAGAACCGAAACCGTGGCGGCCGGGCGGCGATAGCCGGAGCATGGCGCGGCGCGGCGGCGCGGTAGCGGTCCGGCCGGTCCGGCTTTCTCGAGAAGTGCACCTTGGCACACTTACCGGCGCAACCCCACGCCGCGCCGCGCCGCGTCGCGCCGTACACGGGGCTCCGCTCCGCTCCGCGGCGATTCACCTACTCGTTCCTACTGCGCGTTCCTGCTCGAAGCCACGTCTCCCGCCGCGCCGGGCTTTCCGCCATCGTCTCTGTCTCTTCTTTGTCTTCCGCGTCTTTTTCCCCGATACTCTTGTTTATCACGGGGCGCACGGTAATTGGCGAACAACAGCGGTATTGTTTTGTTGAGTGGAATTTATTGTCGTAGCAATATAATTATAAATAATAAAATTAAATTGTTTTCTTTGTAATAACATGTTTAATTTGATATATTTTTAAAATGATAAGCGTTCAAATTTTAATATAAATGTTAATTAAAGACATCGGTTATTTATTGATTTTAGTAGCAGAAATTCGTAATGATATGTGATTTAATATTATTTCTTATGAGAAGATAATAGTATATTAATTTGCTTGTATAATGTTATTGATACTTTTATGCAATATAATTTTTTGATAATTAAAACCGTTGACACAGCAAAAATAGCACTACAATTTTAAGACGCGAATTCTCACAGCATTCTTTTTTAACTTCGACGCATTAATAATCTTACTTATGATGGATTATTTCCAAAACTCTTTTTAGTCGGATATTCTCAATAAAATATCTTCCTTCTCATTCTTTCTCGATAACGGTGATGTCGACTTGGTGAATGGTGTAAATCGATCTTGGCTCTCGCTCCACGCAGATCCGTTCGCGCATACACTTTCATGACTCACATGTACACGTGCGCCAACTTTTGTCGTTACACGCGCTTGCTCGCACACACGCACGTATGAACGCACGCACGCACGCATGCATGACCGTACACATACGTGTACATCGCATCGGCCGCTTCACTTTCACGTTCTACGCCTGATTCCAGCTCACTCTCGTCTTCTAACGTTCGACGAATACACGCGCAGGCGAACGCGCGTGCACGTGCGTTCGTGTGTGTGTGTGTCGCGTTGTCTATACGTGCACGCGATGGGCTTCGCACAAATTGACCTCACTCTCGCGCGTCGCTCGGCTGCTGCTGGCTCCGAGAATCGTTCGGTTACATAACGGCGGAGGCAGAAGTGCACGCTTCTCTACCGCTTGCCAGCTTCTTACTTTTCCTGGCTTCGCCTCGCTTCGCTCAAACACGACACACTGTGCGCGCGCGGTTACGAATCTTTTCAACTTCAGAAATTTAACGCTCCCTTTTTTATACATAAAATAAAATATTTGGAAAATTTAAATTTTAAATATGTATAATTATTTTTATGCAAATGGTGGAAAACGACTTTTTCACAATCCGGCCGAATAGTCAATTGTAAAAAAAACCGGCCGGATAGACTAGGTACTTTGGATAATTGCCGGATATCCGTTGCATCCCTAATTTTTTGTAGATTGTGTACCTATAGAGTTTAATTGTGTTTGTTGCAATAAAGATCTGTAAAATATTAAAATATTAATATAGCTGATTCTTTTAATCTAGAAATAATTGCAAAAGAATTTACAACATTAAAACAAAATAAGAGAGAAGGAGTTCTGCATTAGTTAATTACTAATGACATATTAATTGCGTTTGTTGCTTGCATTTCGTAGAAATGAGATATGTCTATAATGAATTACTGATTCTGAAATTCATTCGAGATTAATTCGGCGAAACGTCATACAAGCGGAACGCTGATTAATTCACTAGTCCGATAATCCCATACATGTACTATATAGAGAATTCCCCGCAAAAAAAGTCTGTATGATCAGCCAACAAAGGAAAATGCGTATATCCTATTTTATCATATTTTATTGGCTATAAGGCGTTGTCTACAATACACGGAGTAAGAAGTAAGAGTAAGAAATTGACCAATCACAGTCGATTATTCTTCTCACATTCGATTGTGATTGGTCAATTTCTTACTCTTACTTCTTACTCCGTGTATTGTAGACGGGCCTTAACACGGAGATATTGCAAAGTTCGCGAATAAAAATGACAAAAACTGCGGGAGCTGCGGAAATTCTGACGAATTGATCACGTTTATTATATTTTATTAGAGGATATCTGCATACACATACGTAAAAATAATTCTCCGAGATAAATTCTTTTCTTTACAAGAAAGACGCTTTATCAGACATGAATCAATAATGTAGAAATTAACACATACTTTCCCACACACATTAATTTTTTTTCATTATATCTTTTCTCTTAAAGATAACTAAACAGATGCTTTTTACAATTTGTTGAAATTGTTGTTTCTTTGGCTCTAACTGATCCTAGCATTATCATACCATTACCCAAATTCAATCACTGCAACTAATAATTAATTGTAGCGTAAAGTAATGTGCGTTACGGAAAATCAGTCGTTCGATCTCTTTCCTTATATTATTCTCTTCCTCCGGCTCGACATGGATCACTGAATCACTCGCGTCACGCAAAAAGAAACGGGTGTGAAAAAGCGTGATACACGCTGATGCAGATTGTCACGGTGCCCCACGTCTCTCTTCGTCTGATCAAGAGAAGTATATATATAGGGCTCTCTGAAAGAGAGAACGAGATAGAAAAAGAGGCCCGGTACGGCGAGCTTAATCTAGTGAAAGTACGGTCAACGTGGTCGTAGCTATTTTATCAGTCTACTTCTTTTTTCTACGGTGTCGCATTGTACGCAATGGCACCGCGTTTTGGCCGTTTAGTTTAACTATTTCCATGATCCTACCGGTTGGAGCCGGCTAGAGTGGTCGTGATTTCACTGAGTTTCACCGTTCTGCCGCGGCTTTTGGGCCACGAGGCTTATCATTATGCAACGATTGGCCAACTTATAAATGAATTAGGTAATCCCCGTCCGGCGAAATCTTAATCGGATTGGATTTTGTTTTCATCGCCACACGAATTCAACGACATTCTCGCGGATATTGAATATGCATCCATATCGCATATGGTTTCGAGACTTTCGGGTTAATGTCAAATTCTTGATATAACACAATGAGGTTTAATTTAATTACAGTTAAATTTAAACAGGAAAAAAAATTTTAATTAGATACATTTTTTAAAGTTTAAAGATTTAATAAATTTTTGATGTTTTATATTTTTTTCTATTAATTATCTAACTATTCTTTATTTATTTATTAATATTATTCATTATTTAGTTTCCAATTATTTTAATATTTTATTAAATATTATTAATATTTTAGTACATCATTAATAAACATTAATAAATATTAATAAACATTATTGATTTTAGAAAAGATGTAATATTTGTACTTTTTTTATATACTTGATGTATATAATTGTAAGTTTCTTTAGAGATATTTTATTACAGCATTAATTTGTATTATAATAATATTACAATAATTAATATGTACGGAATCGATATACATATATCTTGTTCTCGAGTGACAAATCATCGTCACTCAGTATCACCTCTATCGATGCCAAGGAATTACATTCTACCTGGGGGACCTAGCGAAAGGATAATCATTACATTGATAAGTGGTACACCTACCGCACAGTAAATAAATAGAAAATTAATTTGATTTTCATGATAGGGCGCAATGCTTCCGACGCAAGGAGTCACGAAAGAGAGAAGGATTCCTCTTTGTTTTTTCTTAGTCACACACTCCGATAACTCGGAGGCGTGCTGCACATACGATAAGTACTCGACTATCGCACAGGAATCACTGATAATCGTCTGCGCACCGCTTAAAAATAGCCTTGTGGCGCGGCGGCATTTATGTGCCGCCGAGTTCATTCATGAGCTACCGCGTGACACGTGCGCGACAACACGCACATATCTATTTATGTATACGTACGTTCACGCGTGCGACACAAGTTGTTCGATAAATCGGAGTAAATTTATATTTTGCAGAACAAACATCCTGATACGAGACAAGGAATGTAAAAATAAAAAAAAAAATAAATTTGGAACTTGTTGACGAATTTAAAACAAATTTGTTAAATTTTTAGGTTGTTTCAGCCTTTTGTTTTTCTTTTCAGAGTAAATGAAGAGAAGGCAATAAAAACTGACAGTATTTTTATATTTATTGTAATATACTTTTTATTGTAAAATTACGAAGAAATATTCTGAATTAAAATTTAAATATTCTTAAAGAGATCCTAAAGTCGTCTATGTTTTAACGATTATTTTTTTAATAAGTACTTTTTTAACTGTTTTTATATATACATATATATATATATATCCACAGAGTAAAAAATTCTTCTCTAAATTCACATATCACTATATACTACTACATCAATATCGCTTGCACATATATATATATGTACAAATTTTCTAACTAACTAATCTTTTATATTAGGTATCTAAATCCAATT
>NW_017296901.1:198182-206244 GCF_001594075.2 Trachymyrmex cornetzi
CATTGTTTTTAATTCCTAAATCAAGATTGTTTTATAAGTACAAAGTATAAAACTTAAGTTTTATATAAAGCAAATATTGTTGCGGGTCGATGTCAGAAGCCGATAACAAAACTGTAACTTTCCAACTTTTTTTCGTTTTGGACATAAAGTTGACTACTTTGAACTACATTATCGCTTTAAAAGTATAAGCGATAATGTAGTCCAAAGTAGTCAACTTTATGTCCAAAACGGAAAAAAGTTGGAAAGTTACAGTTTTGTTATAGGCTTCTTTTGACATTGACCCGCAACAATATTTGCTTTATATAAAACTTAAGTTTTATACTTTGTACTTATAAAACAATCTTGATTTAGGAATTAAAAACAATGTTGTATTCTTAGAATTGGATTTAAATACCTAATATAAAAGATTAGTTAGTTAGAAAATTTGTACATATATGTGCAAGCGATATCGATGGAGTAGTATGTAGTGGTATGTCAATGACACGTAAATCGTATATGAGTAAGTCCTACAGAATTGGTAGAGACGGCTTTAGGATCTCTTTAATAAAAAATGATAAGATATTTTACGGATTAAAACGAACAAAAATAAGTAGTAAATCTTTTGCGTTAACAATAGAATTAGATAAAAACTACATATAAATATTTAGAAAGAGATAAATACGTTTTTATTGGATCTGTATATTATGTTGTCTTGAGAACTTGAAAGAGTTTGACACTATCAGCTAATATGAAACTTCTTTCTTAGATTTCAGGTTAAATTTTTTATTATACATATTGTGATGACGAAGCGAGTTCGCGGAAATACGATATTTATGTCGAATGTTGGGAAATTTCGCGATTATCTGTTAAAATGGAGAAAAATGGATTTGTACGGAAAACCTAACCACAGATTATGATATTGATGGCTTCTTTTGCGTGTAATTAAAAAATAATCCGGTATTTCCGTAAATTAAGATAAATGTTTAGTAATGTGACTTGCGTTTTTAAGCATTTTAATAACGCGAGAGGGGTACAACATCCATCATTTGAGTTCATCGCTACGCCACTCAAGCGGAATCGGACTGGTCGGTCGATATTTACTTTAAAAAATAAGAAGTCAGCTAATCTGTGCATGACACAATGCGATGTCAGCTTTTAATAATTGTCGCGACTCATGTAAAATGCGTGCACGCGTGGCCGTTTAAACGAAAATGCGGTCGATAATCGCGCAACGTTCGATGCCGTTTCTTTGATTTGCAGCCCGTGGTCGCAGTTTCCGCCATTAGTCACAGGACGATTCTGCGGTTAAGAATCTCTACGAATTCTGCATCATAATTGTTCATTTCGTTACAACACGCGCTCCATTATAGATTGCATGAAACTCCTTCACTTATTAATATTTACAGTTTCAGACCAGTGATCAATATTTCTATCATAATTCGTCGGTTTTCATTACAACAGGATTATCGATTCACGCTTTAGCTGTATAAAATTAAACTTTTGCGGCACGTGCAATTATGCAGTATTCAGCGATTTTTTATTATCAATCTTTTTTTTCATCACAGAGTTAAATTAATGTAAAAATTAAATATTCGCTATTGCGTAAACTTTCGCTAAATGTCAGCAAAATATTTATGTAATTATCCACGTGTATAATACTTGTCTTTGTAAGAAGATTTTCGTAAAAAAAAGTGTTATAAAAAATTATATTATGACGCTTAAATTCAAAAAATTCAAAATTTATTTATTTATATTTATGTATTTCTTTTTTAATATTAAAAAGCAAAAAGTTTTTACGTAGCTGCGTAAATTAGTAATGGTTAATGGCGTGTGTGTATACAAGAAATAAATTATATAAATGCGAGATCATTTATATCCCGAAAATATTTATTCTTTTATTAAAAGACGAACGGTAATCCAGCTTTCTGTCATTGACTTTTTCTGTGAATAATCATTATCGTCGTTATCGTTGGCCGAAAGTGCAGTAAACTGTTGCGTATCAATTTTCACAGAAAAAGAATGACTCGTTCATCGGTGCTAATCTGTCGTCGGGACGGTTTTATATGTTTATCGAGAGCTATCGTTGCGTCGCGACGCAACAGGTGAACAACTACCTCTGTACCATTACTTTTGAGAAGTCAGTGTACTCGACGAAAGGATACGATAAGGACAATCGTTTTATAAAGACAATCGATGTATGTATTTTTCACATCCGATCGTGTGCAGTGTGACTTATATTCAGCTGTGCAGATTCACGCGCGTCACGCTATGCATAAAAAATAACAGGGAAACTTAGCACGAATCGCATTTCCCGATTTCAATCTTTTTTTGTTAATAACGTAATCGTCGTAGTAAAATTTTTAATCGATTCTAAACGACAAGAATCTGAGAGATTGTCCGCGAGGATAAAGCAAGAATTGCTTAAAATAAAAATTAGTATTCATTAATAATTAAGCTAGCTTAATATTACTACGTTACTCGCGAGAGATGTTTCTGATCGTAATATTATACCTCAACTTTCCGAACTTAATATTTTTTGTCTTTTTGATTGTTATTTGTTTGAACTCCTTTAAACGCACGTGTGTCGTTTATTTACAGAATTAATTTAGGTTGAAATAAGATCACTCGGCTTTGTGCAACCGCTGTGAATGACACACATATTTTATTTTTTTTAACAACTCTGGTCCTCATCATTGGAATTCATATATGTATATGTCGGATAATTCAGTTTGTGTGATTTCTATTGAGAATGGCACGAAAACAAGCTGAAACGGATTCTTATTTATAATTTGTAATTTAAGATAATAACACTATATTACGAATTCAATTTATGCGTACCAACTGCAGTGCTTAACTCTCATTTAGCTTATTATTATTTTTCTTTATTGTTACCTTTGATAATTTACAATTAAATAAAAATTGATAATATTCTTTAGATATACATCTTTTAGATAAAGATAAATGCATCAATTTTTTAAATTATGAACCGATTTGCACTAAATATAATTATATGTATAAATAGTATTTATATATATTTTTCGCGAATTCATAAGATGGGGTATTTTGGATATCTCATGAAAGTAATGAAGTGTTAATTGTATCAAATCTTTTTTAATTATTTATTCTAATATTAAAATTTTTATAACGCACTAATTATATCATATATTAAAGATGATTTTAAATAAAAATACATTAATATAATAAGACACTCTGAGTTAAGATGACACAAATATATGATAACGAAACGTTTCAGAAAATGTTGGTTAAAATGAAAAAACAGGTAGAATATAAAATATAATTATCACGACGGACAACTAATAGAATAATAGAAACAACTTCTCAAGATCGTAAAACACATATTTTACCACATGAGGGGGAATCGAATGCTTCGATATGCTCATTTATTGTGAATCGATAGCCATCGCGGCGACGTATTACCATCCGAATTACGATTAATGGCCAGATGCGATATCGATAGCGATATGAACCACAATCGAGCCGATCGTGAGTCGATATGTTAACTATGTTTCGAATATATGTATATTTGGTATTCCTCATTATTATCTCTGTAGTAATCATACTCATTTTATAGCTCTGTTTTCAATTATTCGCACACGTGCTTTATACTAATTATGCACCACGTGTATGCGAAGTCGTCACACCAGTACCGATGTGAACGAATCCTTTCCTATAATTACGAAACAGCAGTATGACGAATAAGATGCGCAACAATTGCATGAGATCGCAGCTTAATTATACAAAATGCAATGAGAAGGACGTATCGCGTAATGAAATCGAAGTTACTTATTGAAACGATAAAATAACGTGAAATCGCCATTCATAAATATATGGTAATTACCCCAGTAACTTGCAGGTAATTGTTTATTATCTCAATGACGTAGGTTGTGACACTGAAAACTGATATCAACTAAACATATTACGCGCTAAAGTAGTTTACGTGGCCCATTCAAATGTTTTTGTATACATTCTATAAACGAAGTTTTTTTTTCATTTTCTATGGATATTTACAGTCGAGTCATTAATTTGATCTGAAGATTTAATCTGAACAGCGATTAATAAAACCTTGTTGCTTACGTAAATTTCAAGCGTACTTAATTTTTTAAAATCTTTTATATTCTGAGCTTAATTATCGAGATATTTATATAATTATGAAAGATTTGTTGCTAAATTATTTCGACAAATAACGGCTCTTTATAACACTTTCTATTTTGCTTAATTGAAATTGAAGATGTCTTTCATACGAGACACGATACAATCGTTAGGGCTGCTAGGTATACAATTCTGGTCTTGGTAATGATGTCATCGACAGATCTGCGATTTTGCGACGACGAAAGATCTCGTCAAGTAATTATCGTTAGAAGCGATGACTGAATTACGGACACGATAGAAGAGACACGTGGGCCAGTACGTGGGTCGTCTACCGTTGCCCCATGGTGGTGTATGTTTGCTCCATCGCGCGATTAAATTCGTACACGCTATATAGACTCTTGGACATGATGTTTTCATCGAAGAGGTTTGACCGTCCCGATAACGCGATATCGAAAGTAAGGCAAAATTCCTTCACGCATGTGTCTTATCATGTCTTGATTGAATCATAACGTCGATACCTTTCTTTTTATATATCTTTATCACTAGTTCTAGCATTCATTAAAACGCGTATGTCAAATATACATTTGTGTCAAAATATATATTTTCAATTGTATTTTTTATTTGCAAATGCTTTCATATCGAAATATCAGCAACTATTTCTTATCAAGTAGATCACGTTTAAAACCACGTTCTATTTATGAAGATGTTTTTTTGTAAGGAGGGATTAACAGTTCTTTGAAATAACTTACTCGTTTTCTAAACAACTTTTTTTTGTTAAAAAAGAAATGTATAAGAAAGACAGTGTTGTTTTTAAGTTGGTTTTTTCTTTAGGTATTCTATTACATATAAATTATGTAATAGGTTTCTTTGAGAAATAGAGGAGAGAGAGAGAGAGAGAGAGAGAGAGAGAGAGAGACTCTGCTGATATAGTTCTACAATTAAGTAAAAATCGATATTTTAAATGTAACAAGATATTTTAAATTAGATTTAAAACAATTCAAGGACATTAAAATAAGAATAAAAAAAGAAATAATTAATAATTCCCTGTAATAATCTGAAAGGTAAATAATTGCCTAAGTAATCTGCGTACTTGTATATAAATATATTTAATAAATGTTTATCCACTCAGCCGTTTACATAACATAAATCAATTATAGAAATAGAATGTCTTTTAGTGTCTTCTTCGAGCGCGATGAGTTTTTTTATCGATATCGTGACCGATGCGCGCTTAGATGACGCGGCAGCAGAGAGTCATGATCGCAAAAGTCGTTATCGGTGTACGTCGTCCGAGAAACCCGACAGGTGATCAACGTCGCTGTCCGGTCATCAACGATGTGCGAGTCAATGACCTCGCTGCACCTACAGCTCTTAATTCGATGAGTCACTTTCGGCACATGCAGTTCCTTTCTTTATCAAGCTGACGCTATACACGACCCGAGAATACGCTATCAACTTTCTGTATTGTGACACCTCGTATTTCCGCGCGCGTGTGCTTATCTGCACCAGATTGACTTTAAATCCTTTAACGCGTTAATACTTTTACAAGGACCGTGAGCAGCAATCTCTGTTAATTTTCTAATCGTATAGAAAACAGCAAAAGATTAGACAATAATTATCGGAATCTCCTTTAATTTCGTATCAAAAAAACTCAATATACATATTTGTGATTATTTAAAATTGCAATGAATAAGAGATACAGAATTCTCTGATATTTAACCACAATAAAGAGAAAAATTTTTTATTCATGTTTTAGAACAGATTATATTCAACTTACAAATATGTTGTAATAAGCAGGCGATTTATATCTCAATTTTTATCACTTGCATATATTTCAATTTTATAAGACCGAAAACTTTTAAATAAACGTTAATTAAAGAGAGATTCTGTTACATCATACACTGAAAAAAGAGTTTGGTCATAGCTACCAAATGTTTAGTGAAATAATGTCTATTAAATGTTTAGTTAATACAACTAAACATAATTTTACCTTTACAAATACACCGTTGGTAATACCGTTTGGTAATATTAATTATTTAAATATTTGTAAATATAAAATTATGTTTAGTTATATTAACCAAACATTTAATTGGCATTATTTCGCTAAACATTTAGTATAAGCTATCACTAAACTCTTTTCTCTTCTCTCTCTCTTTCTCTCTCTTTCAATGTACCGTTACTATATATAAATTTCTTTCTACTATTTTCTTTGTTTATTTATATTGTAGAACATTGTTCATGTATCGTCGCATATAATGAAATTATGAATAAATTTCCAAAGCGGATATATAACTTTGCATATCTAAGCTACGGTACTTCCTCTCTTTCGAGATCCAACTTTCAAGCACGTGCTAACGTGGATATGTACAACGTGTTGGCCGGTGTATTAAAGTCTAGTTGCGAGAAACAGCTGCGACGCGGTATTATATTTTTCAATCGTTCATTAATAATGTCGGTTAAAATTGCCACGTGTCGTGCAAATTTTTACAAAATCTAAAGAAATCGAAAGAAATTTAAATGGCGCGAAGTTGAACGGACTCTTAATTTCACTCAATCATTATCATGCTATACATGATATCGATATGTGCATGTAAATGTGAATTTTTAGAGGACAAAGATTTATCCTTTTAAAAAATTGAACACACAGGAGACTACGGAGTTCCTAGAATAGCAAAAATAGTAAGACGAAGTAGGACAAGAAACCGCGAAGAAAATGAGCACAGCACCGGAAATGCAATATGACGCAAGGCGGACGATGGCAAAAAATCAGAGTGACAAGGAGGTTCGATGAGAGAAAAGAACATATATGTATAACGGAGAAAAAAGGAGAGAATGAGAGGGGGGGGGGAGGAAAGGAGAAAGGGAAGGGTTTGAGTGAAAGGTAGAAAGAGAGAGTGCGAGAGAACGATGCGCAATGCAAGCTATGTGCGTACACGTAATGCAGTTCGCGATGCAACATTGCGCGACCTTGCGGGCCACGCACGTCCCGCACGCGCAAATAACGGCCAAGCAAGCGTATGTGTATACGTATACATATGTATACGCGTGTTGGATGCGTGCACATAAGTGTATTCACTGTGTTCTCAGCGCGTCGCCTGCAGAGAATTGAGAATCTGTCGAGAATCGCACTCGCGACGTTTCTGTGCGTATTCAACTGCATTTCGAATAATTATATTTCGTAGTATTGTCTCGTAGCGTTAATTTGTTTATATTATAAGCGTTCTTTAGTCTCTTCATTTACTTGTACGATTAATATAAACCAAACAGCGAATATGCGAAGTTAAGTTAAAAAGTTAATTAATTTTAACTTAACTTAGTTACATTTCAAACTCTTAATTTTTTAACTTAATTTAGTTACATTTTATCGACAACTATTAAACATTGATCTAAGAAAAAATATAAGGTTTTAAATAAAATTAAAATTAATTATTACTAAAAATTAATATGAAAGTGGATGTTATCTCGCTCAACTGTGTTAATGTATACATACTTCTATTAAAGAAATGACACATACATACGTATGTTAAATACCGGAATTATTTACCAAAATAAGTATTGAAGTAGATAAATAGTGCTAATCAACACGATTAAATACTCGTGATATTTTTGATTAATTCACTAAATACTTCAGTCTATGAATATTCTAACTATATTTCGCAAATCGTTCAGTCTGGATAATTACACGTTTCAACTTGCGTGATCACTCTTATAAATGTTCGCAAACGGCAAAAGTATACGCTAATTTTCAAATCATTATTGGATTGTTTTATCAGAGGCTCTTGAATTTGACATTTACTTTTATTATTTTTTTTTAACTATAATAATTTATCATACTTTTATTATTATTTGATATTTACTCCTTATTTGATACTACTCCTATTTACCCCTTATTTGACATATATATATCACAGACAAGTACAAATTAAAATTAAAGTAGAAAATATCAAATAATAATAAAAGTATGATAGATTATTAC
>NW_017296901.1:206371-225043 GCF_001594075.2 Trachymyrmex cornetzi
TATATATATATATATATATATATCCGTATTTTTAGTAAATTTAAATTAAGATTTTTTGTAAAAATCAAATTTATAATATTTATTCGAAGATTTAAAGTTTTATATTTTATTTATTTTATAAAATTTATTCCAAAAATGATAAGGAGTCAATTTTTTTCTCTATTTTTCTTTCTATACTTTTTGTAACTATTTAATGTGCGCATTTTTGTATGCTGTTTATTTTTTTCTAACGTCATATCTGTCATTCATGTGCGCACCATTGGTAATGACACGACGAATATTTTGCAGCTACAGCTTAATAAGTAAGTCTTTGGCGATAATGATAATCGGTACGTAGAACGGGAGGTTAACAAGTGACATGGCGCTTGTGTTCGCTTTTTCGAATTTTTATGGATACCACAATACCACTGTGTTATCAGCTTCTTCTAATAAATACAAAGAGATCAGTATATTCAATTCTAAGTTTTTTTAAATAAGGCTTTTTATTCAATTATCTTTTTATAATAGCATTGCGTAAAATCAATAAGAAGAAAAACGAAACAAATGTTTGAGATACTTTTGCTAAATATTTTAACATACCTAAATGTCATTTATGTTAAAAGTAGGCTGGAGTAATTATGTTTGTTCACACGTGTTGCGAACGTAATAAAACAGATCAAATAAACAATGTTGGAAGTACATATAGCTGCTTTATGATTTTTGTATAACACTACGAATGCACATGACGTAATTGATTGCGAATCTTTTCTTTATATTAATTTTATTTAATAAATAGCAATTAGTTCCCGGTGCATTATTGCCGTTATATCGGTTTTTTTTACAATAATTAATTTTTTCTGCATTTATTTACAATTTAAAAAAAATAAAAATTTTACATATTGAAAATACAAATTTAATATGATAAGTGGAGGATTAATCGCTTATATCTGCTTGTATTCAGAACAAAATGATCTGACTATTGAATAGTTCTATGTTACATCATTTTGATATTCGAACAAAAACGAGATTTTTTCTTGATGACCTTCCGAACTTCAACTCATGTCGCCTTGTCCGGGGATAATAAATTTACGATATACATTTGCGTTTATTGAGATATCGTGATCCTGTTCTCGAGAACGAGAAAAATTTTCAAATATCTTTCGGACCTCGTATATCACATATTAAGTAGCATAAATAATAAAGGCCGGGAAGCGGTCAGAGAAGTTGGAGTCTTAATTATTAGCGATAAGTCCATGCACATTGATACGAAGGAATACATAGCCTGTCCCCGCCGTATTTCTCTATTAAGAATAAAGGAAATTTCTCGATTAGATAAAATAATTCTCCTATCGTATTTTAGGCTAAACATTTTGGAATAGAGATCAAATATTTATTTATAGATTCATAATATATAAGTAAATACACAAGTACAACAAATATGTAAAATATGATAATTGCAAATAAAAGTTGGATTTATGTCAGAATCATGCGATGCGTTATTATGAAAAATTGCTTAATTTTGACTTAATTTTTGCTATAATTATTGTGATATTGTATTGAAGTAATAAAAATACATAATATTAAAAATAATTTCCAATTAATTTTTATCAAAATATAAATATGTATCTGTCTTAAGTATATCAAGCTGGTCAGAAACATTTTTTATTGTGGCATATTTAACGCTATGTAGCGTGACCTAATATTTATGCGCTAAATAAAATATTTTTTATTTATATAAATACTTATTGGTACCCCATAATTCATAATAATTATATCATGATGAAAAAGAAAACGATACCATATATACTTCTCAAATTTTCGTGAACTGAATTCATTTGCATAAAAAATGAATAAGACTAATGATTTGTTAAAATACGTGTTGCATTTATATCAATTTGATCTATATGCAAAAGAATAATTTATTTGTACAAAATTAAATTGTATATTTGTCATTACATAAAAAAAATTATGTAATGACAAATATATAATTCTTTGAGTATTTTCGTATTTCTTTAATAAAACTTGAATCATATTATTAAAAAATATTACTAGGGCGGTTAATTTTAGTTACATTTTTTATTTTCTAATTAATTGAATAATGTTTTAATTAAAAAATCGTTAATTCATCATTATATTTACGTGATTTCATCGTGCTCAGTCGCATTGTAACAGATAATGTTTATGACTTGTATAAATTCTCAGGCATTTCTGGGTTACCATTTTCGATACGTGTGCAAGTTTGTCGAGGTCGTGACAATATCGTGCTGCAAATTGGCAGCAATGCATTAAATAGAAGTGATCGTACGTGCGAGGAAATTGACTCTGTAGTATACCCGCGCGGACGAAGTACAAAGTTGCAGCACTGCGATCTAAGAAGTGTATGATTGAAGTTTAGATATCGTTTTCTTTTTTTTTTAGACAACATTTACTATGTAATTATCATGACGTCAACAATCGTTTACATCCATAAAATATACTTCGCATGAAAAATTCACGTACAAGTGTAAGATCGAAGTGTCAAGTTATATGGCATAAGAAAAAATATATGTGGGATACATTCTAGTATTTTTATATCGATAAGAGTTAATTGGAAGATTTTAATATGTTATGTAACATTACAGTATAATTACAGCGAGAAAAGTGAGAAATGCAAAAAAACTTATACAAGATATGTTTCTCGTTATCTATATGCATACTGTTATCTTATATCGTTTATCAGTTTAGACACCGGTTATATTTTTTTATCTGCCAATCAATAGTCTCTAATACAGAATTTGGATATGCAAATCATTGACTCAATTGAAATAAATAAATTTCGTTATGTAAATAGAAATAAATAAATTTCATTGTAATAAGTAAATTTCGTTAAATAAATAGAATATAGCTGAAAATAGTTTGGGTTACGACGCATATATGATCGCATCACTTACGTGATAAATGTGTGCATGCGAGTTCTTCTTATCATCTTATTCCTCTGTCGAGATATCTTTCTCATTCATCCCTACATTGATGTAGCTCTCCATCTTTTTCTCATGCGAACAAGTCTAATCCGGCGACCACTGCGCAGTAATTAAAATTCATGCCACAGATTCGTGATACGAAAAATCATACATCGACCCGTGATTTGTGCAGAGAAGTCCTTGATACGTTGTCTGTCATTTATAAATGTATCATCAGAGCGAATGGAATTCTTGGAAAATTGTTTTGAACGATATGCATTATGCATAAAATCGAATAAGATTTATGAACAAACTAAAAGTTAAATATGTCTCTAAAAGTTAAATGTTTATACTATACAAAATAAAAAATTGACGAATTTAAAATTAATTAAAATTATTTGATCGCTCAAAGTATTTACTGTGAAAAATTTTTAGCGTCTAAAGATAATGTTTTAATAATTGATCATTGATTATCTATTTCATGAGTTTCAAAAATGTTACGACAATTAATAGATATAAGAGAGATAAATGGATGTAAAGTGTATCGTGTTATGCCTAACATACGCGGTTTAATAATGGTAAAAGGAATATATTGGTTGATCTAGCTGGGGAAATGAAAGCATATGAACTAGGGTGACGGAAGGCCATCGAGCAATTTATTGCTTCGCGACTCAAATAAATGTTCTAGCGAACGTAAATTACGGCATGCAGAAGCTGAAGAAAGAAAATAGAATAAAAACGTAAAAATAAGTCGATAGTTGGCCTGTAATAGAAAAAATAATCTAAAAATACTCGCATTTAATCGCGATGATTTCATTTAGTCTGATTATAACAGTATGACCGTTTAGTGTTTAACCGGAGAAATTATTTGTACTTTGTCCCTTGTAGTTTCAATCGATAAGCTTCTGTTGTATTATAGCATGTATTATTACATATATGTTTTCTTTACAAGATAAAATAACTTAATATTTAATTTAGAATAGATGATTTATTCTGAGATAGCTATCATTAATTTTTCTAGTAGAATGAGCTATGTTCACGCAAAAAGATATTTTGTTGTTCCAGCTAGAATTATCACTGTTTTTTGTATCTGATAAAAAAATTATGTGTCATACGCATAGAATTTATAGCACAAATCTAAATTCTCTGTAATTTATATAATTTATAGATGCAATACATATCGCACAGTACTTGCTAGAAATTTATCTATTTTAGCTAATTTTTCGTACTTAGATAATTTTCGCTGTAACTGCAAGATTTTTTGAGTGTTCTGTATTCAGACAGCTTTATTAAATTTATATGTACGCAAAGAAATTTTAATTTCTTCAGACCAAATTTGATGTACATTGTAATAAATTTGAAGATATTATCCGTCGAAATTAATTTATTCTATCGATATCATTTGAGATCAGATGTACATAATAATGTATACGTTGAAAAAATAATCAAAATTTTGAAAAAATTAACTTTTTAATATGAATTACTCAGTAAAGTGTCATTGAATTGAATTTAAAAAGTTATTTTAATATGATTTCATTAAAATCAGGTCTAAAGGAGTTAATATAAAATTGATATTGACTCAATAGCTACACTTTTTTGAACTATTTCGTGAAATTCGTGAAAGTGTATATTACTCGTAAATACCGCAAGTAGAAAGGGCATAGATCGTTACATGAACGTGATCATCGCGAGCGACCCTTATCTGTGAGTTAAATAAAGCTCTGAGCAGTCGCGCGAGAACGGGAAGAACCGTATCGGAGCGATCGCGAAGGTTGCCCGACCGTCCTATACCAAGCGGAGCCGCGCTGCTCTCCTACGCGCCTCGCAGCTCGCTCCCTCGTATCTAACGCTGACCCACTTCTCGAACCGTCGCGGAGAACTACGGAGTGCGGGGACCCGGGGAAAGGATGAGCCGAAACTATTCTCCGTTCTAGCGGCAACCTCCGCCTCTCGTCCCGCCGCACTGTTGACGATCGTGAAGTCGCACGAGTAACAGAGTAGTAAAAGAAGTTTACGTCCGCAAGCTCTTCCGCAAAAAGGGCCTTGTAGATTCGAGTGATCTTTATTATAAGCAAAATCTTAATACGATGCTCCATTCCTAAGGATATTTATGACTTAATATCAAAGAAACGATATATTATGATTTCGCAGAAAAGAAAATATAATTTTCGAACGGGTTTCGTAGATGAAAGAAACTTTGAAGAACTATTCTGTAGTGCCTAATATTTTACGAGGGATTGTCATTTCGTGCTATGGAAGGATCAGCTTGTTGTATTTGGAATTTGTTTTACAAAGAACGATAACAACCGTTTCAGCAAATTTTTCAAGTGGTAATGACGGATCAGCGATTATAAAGACGAGATTATTTGCTTTCGACGACCCTGTTAACATTCCCTAACGAAAGCTTGAACAATGTCCTTCTACGCGTTATACTTTTACAAAGCCTTTCGAGAACGATGATAGAACTGTTTGCCGATCAAACAAGACAAATAAAACCGGACGATTCACGTCATGCTCAAGGTCGATCGTATATGTTTTTAAATTATACTCGCTGCTTAAAAATACATCGCTTTAACCGCTGATTCTGGCAATTTACGATTGTATTAAGAGATTTTAACGCTCTTGATGTCAGTTAACGTGAAGAATTACTTTGTTAGCAGAAATATTTGAAATATTTATTATTTTTACGCAATTAATAAAAATGTTATTTGTATTCAGAGTATCTACGAATTTTGACATTTCTACAATAATTAAAAAATATCGAAGCGCGCGATGTAAGATTATATATGTATATATATGCCGAGTGTATGCATATATATATTATTACTGAGTATCTATATTTGGAATAAATTTATTTATTATTTAATTAGATATACAATTTGCTTAACTAATTATAATTATTCACACTTGTTAAAACATTTATTTTATATTAATTTTATATTAAGGACGAGACATAAGAAAAATTCTTGTTTGCTAAATTATATTAATCGACTTTCGATTTAATTTCTTTACGCGAAACAAATTACTTGAAAAACAATACCTATAACGACAAATGACCGACGCGCAGGGTGCTTGAACTGGCAATTAAAATTCACATAAAAATATTATTAGGCATCAAGACTCGCTTTGATCGAATATGATCTTCTTCATTTATTTGTGTTCAAATTACTTTAATTTTACAAAATGAAGAGAGCTTTCTTAAGGTATAGATGCACGTCAATGCAATGTATCGTGACTTCATCTTGCCCGATTTACAAAACACCAGTTACCATCAAGTACCTATTACTGTTCATGCGTGATAAAAGCAACAGAACACCTGACATTATTGGCACATGTGTCGGTGGCTCCTTCTTTAAGCTTGATGGTTACATTGTGTAACGTGCCTTTTCCTTTCCTGCCGACGATACGGAGTAATATTTAGCGTGATGTAATATAGGCAGAATTTTGTATGACACTCCCATTATAACTAACTTTAGTGACGTATATATTTGATATCCATTGTTTAGAAAAAATTCACGAATGAGAATATTTAATAAATCGATATTGTAAAAAGAGAATTTAAACAACACATGAAAATTAAGCGGTCAAAATGAGAATTTCTCTCTTGTGTGCGTGAGCACACTTACATACAAGTTTATTTATGTAGGATGATTAGACTTCCTGTGCAATAGAAAACATTTCGTAGTCTTAAATCTCAAGCGTTAAAGGCGCTATAATAAAACAAAAATATGACATGATATTGCAGGAGAAAACTTCAATGCTCACCGATATGATTTTTCATTGAATCAATGCGCGACCGGAAGCTCTCATTGGAGAGTCGCTGTTGCTACAAGCGGCCACTATGAGGCACGCATTAGCATTCCCCCGAGACTTTGACGGCGTAGAAGGCGTACGGTATACGTGTGCGTATACGCCTAGGTACATACGTACGTAGTACCTATACCGTACACATGTGGATGCATGAGAATAGCTCGAACTGAATGTACGGTGTCACTTGAACCTTGATCCCTTAGTACTGATTTCATCGCATGTATTAAACTCGTACGTATATAACTGCATGGAATACCAGTTCTCTCTTACGGTCCACGGAAGATCCAAATCTTTCCTGTGAAATCGTCATTTTCGACTTTTTTTGTAGCAACTTCATGTTTGTGCAGATAAATTTACAAGCAAGTGATGCGATTTCAGCTACAAGTTTGTTTTAATTTGTAGTATCATTTTATCACTAATAATATCAATAATTGTAAAACTTCTCCCTCCCGCGCAGATTTATTTTGTAACTCTTAACGCAAGTTTTGTCATCGTTATAACGTCACTGCACAGTTTTTTTTTTTATTATGGTAAAAGTGCTACGCAGTGGCATTTTAACGATGATGAAATTTGTATTAAGAATTATAAAATAAGCCTGTAAACAGCACTACGTCCAAAATCGGGACATAGAACATGCGAACATCACAAGGACATCATTGACATCATAATGTGACGTCTTAGAAAAGATGTTTTTAAGATGTTTTATGTCCAAATTATGGACATATGTTGTCTGGCAATATATGTGATATGTGAACTGATAATATGCTGGAATTATATTATTTTACAATTAACACAGTGTAGAATTAATTATTTCTGTAAATAATAAAAATAAAAATAAAAGTTTTGTGATTCCAACAACGAATTAAATATAAGCAAAAATGCCTATTAGCTTCCACGGTTGTTGTGTAAATAGTATATTTATAAAGTGATAATTCACAAAACAATTGGAATGTATTTACCAACGAAGTTAATTACGAACATTCTGACTGTGCACTAAATAAAACTCAAATCTGGAGTTGAACGTATTATGTATATATGCATTTTATTTATATATTTACTCTATAAATAATATTGAAATATATAGATAATCTTTTTGATATCGTTATAAGATTGTAGTTTAAAAAAAAATAAAATATCTAATGCGTGCACAATTAGTTTAATACCTGGTCAGACTTTTTATTTTATTTAAGGGACAATACAGTTGAATTTAAACGACATAGATACAATCGTTCTTATATGCTGTTGAATGTATAAATCAGTGAAACTGAGAGTAAAAGGTAACGAAGCCACTCCGTTTATATGGCTCCGAGAGAGGAAGACGGGATGATCCAGGCCACTGAAAAAGGAAAGTGGCCGGCTACCGCGTCTGCCAGTGGGTAGAACTACTCCAGCGTTCATTATGCAATAATTATTATGATCGCGCCGCCACTACCGTCGCGTCGTCGTCGTCGTCGTCGTCATTATCGCGAGTCAATTGTAGAGACCCGCCGCGTATCGCTACTATCGTAACCCGACCTATCCTTTTGATTATAAATAATTACGCGTGGAGCTCGCGAGCGAGCAAGCGCGCGATTAACGCTATTGCTGCAAATCTCGGCAATGGTAATAACAGACCGGGCCACCTTCGATTTCTTTCCACCTTTACTTCCGTGCAACTCGATCTCGGTGTCCGTGCGAATCTACAATTATTCGCTGCAAATCGTTTATTGATACTTAGCGGCTCTAGGATGAGAATATGAGCCACGCGGATACAATGCGACTTCCTCTCTTTCTTTCTTGTTTTACAGTTGACTATTAATATTTTATGCATCTGCAGATCTTTCGTTTATGCGGTAAATAAAAATCATATATAATGAGCTAAACGGACTCGTATAATCAGCAAAATTTATTATTAGATATTGAGCGTATGTGAATCCCCTATAATTGTTTTTATTATATTACATTAAACTCAGCTAATTTTAATTTATATCTCTAAGACCCAGTTTCACAACTCACTGTTAAGAGTTAACCATCAGTTATGAAACTGGGCCTAAATATTCAAGTATTCAATATATGCAGTAAAAGAAGATATTGCGGACTTTGGACTTTTGATTTGAATTTTCAAGCGGTAGAAAAAGTGTTAAGAATATCAAATTTAATTTGAAGGCTCATACTTTATAAAGTGTAAAGAAAATAAACTGCTATTTATCCTTCTCGGGTTTTTATTACCTTTATAATTGGCTATTTTTTATTATTTTTCATAAAATAACGATTAGTTTAGATCTTTTCTTCTTAGTTAATACACTGAAAAAAATAATTCCTTATAAATTTAAATTATATTTTCTTGAGTAGTACTAAGTAAATATTTATTTAAGAAAAGAAAGTAATACTTAAACCAAATATGTTTACATCTAATAAATATTTTTTTGCAATAAGGAAATGTTTACTTAATATCATTCGAGAAAATATAACTTAGATTTAAGACATTTTTCGATGTACAATACATAGTTCTATTCTGATGAAGCACAGTATAAAATTTCGAAATAATGTTATAAAATAAAGTTTGTGTGTTACAACTAATTGGTATTTCTTCGAATCGATATTGCTTTTATTTATCCGCATGTGATTTTAATATCACATGAACTGAGTGAGGAACAATGCAACTCGATGTCCTCGCTGTGCGAATCGTCGAGTGCAAGCTAATCGTATAAGACCGAGAAAATGGAACGACTGCTATTTGCTGACGAGTAGCAGGGCTAAGGAAGAAAAAGTAGTACGACCATTCTACAGACTCGTGAACTGACGTATAGAAACAAAGCAGTGGGCCTCGTGCCATCGTCGTGACTTGACGTAAACGCTCGAGAAAGATCTGACTCCAAGGATGAGACTCTCTCGTCCTCGCATATGGAATCCAGGAAGGAATGGGTCTACGTCGCTTGAAACATTCAGATTCCATTAAAATATATTTTACATTCGTCCGTATACGTCAATAATATTAATGACGAGATACCTAACTTTTATATCTACTTTTATGCAGTCTTTGTTGTTTTAATTTTGTTCAAGAATTATTAACATTTATTTTCTTTTTTTTCTATATCTGAATTTTTCAAACGTATAGACGTATTTTTTTATACATTAATATTAACGATATTTTTATAACATTTATTTATGTGTGCAAATTTATATTATTTATTGTATCTTGACTATGATAAAAAATAAAATTTTACATTTATTACAATATATTTTTTAAATGATGAATTGTTTCTATAATCTATAAGATTTTACGCTTCTTTTTCGAACGACACGAAGAAAGATGATATTTTGTCACTCGTTGATCGACAGTTCGATGAACCATGAAAGAATATTCGACTGTCGCTCTTGAATAGAAAACTGTTGACTCGACGAGATTATTAAGTTTTTTTTGATTTATAATCGAATTGAATTACGAAAGCAAGATATAAAGTGATCTTTTTTTTAATTTTCTACTAATATTCGTTTAAAATTTGTTATCAACATATAGTTGTGGATGTATAAAAAGAGGAAAATTCGTGCGTTGCATAAAAATGATAATTTAAAATAATGCGATCGATTCGTTTATAAAATCTAGAACTGATTTCATGGAAAGTGCTAGTTACTATGCGCAATCGATACTCTCGGTATTTTTTAATTTTCATAAGCTAGTACGGCGCAGTGAATGCAACTTGCTCCTTGTCATTAGATAAAGTGCCATGCGGTGCAAACGGCAGCATACGATTAGTCTGTGTGTAAAAAATAGAAAATTTTTGTCTTCGATTTCCTGTGCTGTTTGTACATTTTTATTTCATGATTTAGAAATACAGAAAGGTAATATTACGCGTACAAAATATTCGTTCAAACATTTTTAGTAATGACGGATATATACAGTAGAGATGTATGACTCTAAATTAAATAATCTCAAAAAAGATACATGTCAGTGTTTCTACGTCGAACTTTATATTTCTTTTTTCGAAATGTGAAATCTCGTAATGCGAGCGAAGGAAAAGGTGAAAGGATGACACAAACACTCCAAAATATGCGGTACAGCGTTTAATTGAAATAGCTGTCAGTGACAGCGAGCCGATTACGCGAGTCGTGACTTTGCGAAAGTAGGAACGCGGCAGGCCGTTGCGGTACAATTGCTTTAATTCTCTAATTAATTAAAGTGCTTACGCGGCGGTGACCGAGCCGCACATATTCATGCCACATCCGGCATCGCCTCGCACCAACATTTACATAGAGTTGGGTACTTGAAATTCTCATTTTGCATCACGGAGATTTTAGCTTTTCTCCGCCATACACTTTGGAATTATACATTCAATTTCATCGTAATTAATTCACGACACCTTATGCAATTGATTCCTCTGAACTGGGGACGTTCTTTTTTTTTAATTAAATAATTGTGTGCTCTTTCAACATATTATATTTCACGGTTTGCCACGATTTTATATTATTTGAATTCTATAATTTCCATAAAATTATAGATTCTGCTTTCTCTGCATATATGACTATTAAGGATACAAATTATAGCGAGTAGTAAGGTAATTTTTCCTTTTTTGCGAAATTTTATAAAATTTTTCTATATTATAATGTAATTTATTTTAAAATATTAATCAAGTACAATATTAATAGCTATACAGAGTCAAACGCTGTTATCGGTGCGTAAATTATGTACAAATATATCTTGGATTCAGAAAATTCGAACGTTTCGGTCCCATTGTTTGGACCATCATCAGCGATAATATAAAAAAATATATAAAAAAAGCTACCTAATGTGGAGAGAATATTGTTGAAACACAATAATATTAATATATGTCCTCTCATGTGCCAACAGAGATAAGTCCATCACTTGTTGGAGTGAAGATGTGACAAGATTAATCTTAAACCTTGGAAGTATGTCTGTGAAATTTATAATAAAATAGAATCCAAGCAACACGTCACGAGAAAAAAAAAATTTTTTTTTAAAAACCTTAATATAAAACGAGCTTACGTCTGTTGGTAATTTATTTTAAGAAGATTGATAAAATTTAATGTACGCCTCTTTTAAAGCCAACAATGTTGTGATCTATAAAACATGTTAGAAGAGATATAATGAAGTACAATATCTCTCTCTCTCTCTCTCTCTCTCTCTCTCTCTCTCTCCTTTTGCTGTCTCTCTTAGCGAAGCGTGTTACGCACGATCGGTATCGTCGCAAATTATGCATTTACGACGCGTATAACTAAACGACATTGAACCACGACCTGTGTCTTAGCGGCCCCACTTTTACTGACCCCATCTCATCGAACGATTTCGCAGTATCCCGTAGCGAAAATACGTTAGTTCGTCTTCACACAATCACCTGTAACTTATAACGTAATTCATGCGGGTACGTAAGTGTGCGTAAGATACATGCGAGATAATGATTACTTTATAACTAACATATTAATTTGTGATAAGATAGTCAAGCGGTGAAAGTCTTTGTAAAAGGCCAAAGAGTCACATTTTTCGATTGACAAAAAAGTTCGAATGAATAGTTCGTTTGATGCTGGTTGCGCCTAAAAACTTAATTGTTATTTATTTTCATTTGCAGTGAAAATGTTAGGATAGACATATTTAAATATTATCCTTATTTTTATGTGCTCGTAAAATATCAGATGTATATGTACGAGGAATTTGTTCAGCATGTGTTTTACATGTAGTCGGCAATTAACAATCTGCACTCGTAAAGATAGAAATGTTTACAACTTATACATGATATAATTATTGGTTACGGTGTAAAGATTAATTATACGAAAGCAATGTTTAAGACAACATAATAAACAAAGTTGAATGTTCGTTTTCACTTGCTAGTTAAAACGCCGTCGTCTGACGAACGCGCATTTTGCAACTGCAAAAGCAACTATGGGCGTATCTAAGATTTTTTCACAGAGATTTTTATCATTTCTGTAATCACACATAAATTTCATTTTTTGCGTTAATAAATATTTTTTTACATCTTACAACTTCGAATTTCCTTCTCGTTCCTGATTTGAATAGGAAAAATATTATATATTATTGTTACTAGTAATAGGTAGTTTATAGTGTGCATTTGAAGACTGAAAAATCATTTCAGTGCGCAGTTTGAAGGACTATATATGTAGTATATAAATTCACACAGAATTATACAAGCATTCAGGATCTAGTTAGACTGTTAAAAGGCATTTATTTCTAATAAATTACTGTTATTTAGTAAAAATTTCTATGTATGATTATTGAACACAAAATTAAATTATGTTTTACAGACATGATATTTAACACATTATAATGATAAATATTTTATTAAAACAAAAAAATAGATTTTTAATAAATATAAGAAAACGTTACGTTAAAAATAAAAGTTCTAACAAAAAACAAAATTTGCGATATACAATAATTCTAGGATTATAGTGGACTTAAATTAGGAAAACATCGCTTAAAACCATCATGAATATTTATACATGTTTATACATTTTTTTCATGATGTAAATTTCATTTTAGTAATTGAATATATTTAAAAACCGGGTAAGTAACGCGCGTCCAGTTTGACTTGTCAATCAGACACCGAATAAGGCTGCTGAAAAGTTTTCAGTGAAAACCTAATAGTATGGATTAAAATCTGAGCAGTTGGCAACTCTATACAAGATACCGTCGTAATTGTTGAGACGTTTGAATGACAAATGGATGTAATGTGTTATGAAACGTGTGAGAAAAGCGCGTGCAAAGTAACGCGGTATATGCAGTGCCAGAGAAAGGTACTCGAAGAATGCGATTAGCATTTGGGATGACCGTGTGCGTGTAGATGCGGCACCGTATTATGCGAGTAGCGTCATACATAATTGAACCATGACCTGCACGAGCGACCCTTCTCTCTCGCTTCCTGTATACAGAGTGCATCAGCTGATCGCGAGATTTAGCTTGTTTCTGATTTAATCGTATTCGTTATCAGAAATTTTTACAGCTGATAATTTCTTGTACACAGTATGAAAAATTTTATAGAAAAATTTTTATAGAATAGTGTAATAATATGTCACAAAATGAACAATATCAATCAGGTCATCAAAATGTTCTGAGAAAACAAATAGACCTGGCTTTTTTAGCTGAATTTCTTGCATAGCTCATTTTTTCTCATTAGGCAAGAAAAAAAATGAGAAAAAAAATTTTCTTTTTTTCTTCAACGTAGAAAAAAAAGGAAGAAAAATGAACCAAGCAAGAAGAGCTGAAAAGAATCCCAGATCTATTAATAAACGGCATAAGAGAAAATTGACTAATGGCGAGTAAATAAGTTTGCCTCCGCTATACGGTGTGTCTAGTCTGCCTCGTAAATGTCCGTATATCTCTCGAAAACAAACCAGTGCTCGACCGACGAAAGGAAAATGAAAATAGGTAATCATGAGCTCGTATTTCACGTACGGTGCGGCCAATAAAATTTTTACACACGAGGCGACGAATGCAGCATACTCGTTGCACCGTCTGCGCGCGGCTCGGCTCGGCTCGGCTCAGCACGGCGCGGCGCGATCGCGTGTATATACGCGAAAGTTCTGTCGAAACGGCGCCTTAGTCATCGTCCTTTTCCGGAGGATATAGGTATATATTCGATAATACTAATCCGCGCTCTCTCGTGTACCCGCGGCTTTTGCTTTCTTGCAGCGCAGTGACCTGATTCCTTGCGTGCAACAGTAAGAGCGTTTCTAAAGGCAGGAGGAGAAGGAGGAGGAAAAGGAGGAGGGAGATGGAAAGAGAGAGTGGCGCGTAGAGAGACGGATAGAGAAAGAGGCAGAGAGGGAAAGAGAGACAGAGAGAAGAACGGAGAGAGAACGCTCGCTCGCGCGCCTCGTGACACGTAATACCCGTCACAGTAATAGCGGTACGATATTATAGCACCGCTAATGTCATTCATTTGTGATTTAATGAGAGGAGTCGAGAGACCGCGACCGTTCGACTGCGAGAGGACGCCGACTGCTCACCGTCGACTGTCGTATTGAGAAGGACAGCGCTCGGCGTTGGCGTACTTTTGAATTTCTCGATCGAATCGAGAAAATGCGTGTCCCTCGATCATAGAACGAAACGATTCATCTCGTTCGAACGGCCAACGTAATCGGCCAAAATAATTTAGGTAGACAGAAGTAGTAATTTTTTTGTTTTTATGTAAAAATAAATATTTTCGTGGAAAGAAAGATTTTGTTGAAGTATCTCTAAAAAGTTAGATACAGATATACATAAATCTAAAAATAATTTTGTTGGATCATTAAAATAATTATGTATATAGGAAACTCAAGCATGACGAGTAATGCTCTATAAAAAGTTTTATATTCTAGCAGAAACATCCTGCATAATTATTATGATTTAGTAAAAATTATTTTCAGATCTGTATCTGACTTTTAGATTCTTTTTTAAATCCGTTCTTTGCGTGTGTTTCAAAATAGAAAGTGCACACGTGGAATGTACTAGTTTGAAATATGTATGAGAAATGCATAAGTATATTTGTATATATATAAATATATTTATGGATACTTATGTATTTATCATACAATGTAGTTAGACTGACATCATATATAAAATAAGAAAAATAACAACCAAAAGCGAGCAATAATATATATTATAAAATAAGATTAACGTATTAAATTTATTCACTGAGAAATATGAAAATAACAAATATAATTTTGTTATTTTTATGCTTTCTCAGAGAATATAAATCTAATTTATTAAATCTTTCTATTTTGCTTTGCAAATTTACGAGCTTCGGTTTATATTTATCTCATTTTTTTTGTCATATATAAAGTTTTCACAAAATAATTATACAAAATTAAGGAGATTAGAAAGCTATGGAATGACAAAGAATTATATGTATCATAAAAAATAAATATACAAGAATGATGTGAAGAATTAAAGATCTGATTTAGCACATTGTTAGATTTTACAAGACAATGCCTTGTAATTGTATACACATCTAAAAAAAATAAAACTGTATTGATCCATTTAATATTTAATTTACAAAGTTTTATTTATCAAATGAAAAAAATTTAATTATTTGTGATGTTCAATTATGTATTTGCATTTAATTTTTTTGTTTTGAAATATACGCTAAAGGAAAACTTCATTCCTTAAAAACATAACATTTCTTTTTTGCATTCTTTTTTATATTCAGTTGAACATGCTGCGTATTCAGACGTTAATAAATATAAATCGCCGTCCGTTATCAAGTCCAAATCAAATTAAATCTTGTAATCTTATAATTTTATGATTAAATACAGAAATTATTCACATTATAAATATAAATGAAACGTATTTATCATTTTTCTTTCCACGTCTAACAAAAATATTAGCCTTTTACAATGATATAAATACGTGACATTTTCTTCCAAATCATTATCGAAATATTTGTGAAAAATGAAAAAAACTGTCAATATCTTTAAAAAGATAATATCTATGAAAACGGATACTTTACGGTAGCTAATTTTAAATAATAAGACTTAGAAATGACCAACGAATAATGTGCAGTTACGGCAGTATATTTTTTATAGGTATCCATAAATTTTACATTCTAAAAATTTAATAATAAAAAATTGGCGATATTAGTAAAGTAAGGACGAGTCATCATCATTAGTTCAATCGCGACTAATATCTCCGCCTTATGTAGGTTATCTTGGTTATGTTAGTTACGCTTGTCTCTTAGAATTTAGGTTGGCCATATGGTGTATGGAATCGTCGCGTTTCTTTCTTAGCTGGTTATTAATATCGCGCTGTCTCGTTCGTGCGAGTCGTTCCGATCGAACTATTCACTCGTTATGCATGACGTTTCTTAAAAATGCATGCTTATTATACATCAGATATATCTCTATCCAATGGCATATCTTACTGGCCTTTGAAATATTCCACTAATAAATAGATACCCTTTTCTTTTATAAAATATTTGATACAAGAATGAAAGGTTTATAAGTTTCACTTTAAAGTAAAAAAGTGGAGATTTAAATATACATTTTTCAAGTTAACGAAGAAAATGTAACACGTTTTCTTTGAAATATTAGCCAAACTGACGAATGATTATTAATTTGGTCATAAAAGCACATATCTAAAACTCACGTTAGAAATTGTGAATTTGTTGTATTTTCATAATGAATCTTTCTTATTTCGTGTTTTACATCGGCGCGTTCCCACGCGTGCGGATCGAAATTTTACAGTGATGACATGCCGAATGATCGTACCTCATCAATTCATAGAGAGCTATACAAGCCACACTAGATTTATGCGGCGTTAACTAGGTACTGCGTGGCATAATCCACTCATGAGAACACTCTCGTTAACCTTTTTATACCGCTACAGCGATTTGCGTATCTTCGGAATGTTCTCGTACTGATTATCTATATTGCGTAGCAGCTATAATTGTAGTCTGCTTAATTAAGTTTAATTAAGGTTACTGATTTTCTCATCTCTTAGCGCACTTATTTAATATACACAGATCCGCTCAAAATTAAATATAATCTTCAAAATATCCATTAAAAAAATAAGCATTACCATATAAATAAAATAATAAATATAATAAAATTAGAATTTCAAAATATTAAAATGAAAGTATAAGTAAATAAAAAAAATAAGTAAAATATTAAATTCAAAATTGTGTTGAAATGTAAGAACAGGCCTGATTTATACAATATCTGTGTAAAAAAAAATATATATATATATAAGCTATATTTTGTTGTGAATTATAATTTATTAAAAATAGCTTCCTTACTTATACTATTTTTTTTTTACATTTTAATGCACACACATATGCAATCTCGTTTCTAAGGAAGTGAAACGCAATCTTGTAATTAAAAAAATTAGTTTCTTCAGTACTTTGATCCTTATCTTCTTGATTGCGGCGAGCGTGTATGCGTGTCACACAAGAGCAGATTATGACGCATTGCGTGTAGCGAGCATAAGATACGAACGCGGAAGTGGCCTTCATTGACTTTTAGGCAGCGCCCGTACCACCGTTTACCGTTGTCCCGAAGAGTAAACGACCGTATAAAGACACTGATGCGTGGCCTTTAGAGTGGCTGCGCCGCGGCCGGTCCATCGAGAGCGAGTGGGCGATGCGTTTGGAAGCGGCCGCGACGAAAATAAATCCTCCGACTTCCTCGCGTAAACGCGGCATCGTGCGTGCACGCTTGTTGTCACGCGCGTGTCCATTCGTAGGACGAGAATAATCGGCTGCACGTTCGAATTTTGTGCACGCGATCGACCGATCTGCTCTCCTCATTTCTCTTCACGTAGGAAGTGAATGCGTCATTATTCATGCATATGCATAACTCACTATAAATATGCGCGCTTATGACGAACCTCGTTCTCTTCATCCGGATATTATGCGACATTGAATACGCAAAAATATATTATGTGTATTTTCATTTCGAATTCTTTTTAATTTCGTATTTTATTCTTGAAATTGATAGAATATGCCTTTAAACGTTATCAGATGTTAGAATAATGTATTTTTAAATTTACACTAATTTACACAAATCTGAGTGTTTTAAACCTGCTCTTGTTTTGTGTTATTTTTCGCGAATTTTACTTATCTTATTAGTGTTTGTTTTGCCTCGAAAACTATTCTTCTTCTTGTTTTAGCTATCCGAATAAGCAAACTTGGAATTTTTCTTAAAAATACATACGCTCTTTCGCTTATTTCTTTTTGTAATATTTTTATCTTAGAAAATATTACACATGTTTATTAGAAAGAAACGGTTAACAAAAATGAAATCAAGTTTTCGACTTATCGTTCTATGTGTATCGTGTTACTTGTACATTTTCATGATTAATCGTATAATTTATATCAGGAATTAGAACGTAACACGAAAGCGGATATGGAGGAATTTTTATTGCCCCTCGAATTTGGGTTTGTTTCGCAGCAGGGAAAAGAGAGAGAGAGAGAGAGAGAGAGAGAGAGAGAGAGAGAGAGAGAGAGAGAGAGAGAGAGAG